>NC_142438.1:128196666-128352500 GCF_059453495.1 Arachis ipaensis
TCAGCCTGCGAAGCTAAGACTGGCCGGAGGATACATATATACATATAAACATACATAAGTGTTCCCAAAATACACCAAAATACCAAAGTAACTCCTATCTCTCCCTCAACCTCTAAGAGGAGCAGCGTACATAAGTTACTTGGAGAGTAAGCTAAACATATATATACATATATACAAACAGAAACCAAAATACACCCAAGGACTACTTCGCTTCCCAGGATCCAGATGCCTAGCGAGGAGCCTCTCGACCTGCTTCTTAAAAATAACAATACAATATGGAATGAGAACCGGAGGTTCTCAGCATGGTAAAAGTGCCACGCATATAATAAATAAGGTCCTGAGAATGCCACATGCAATCCTAGAACTCCGTTATTCAGTTATCCAACTTAAGTACTAAACAGAAGCCATAAACAGGGGTAGGTGTTCTAAATCTACCTAACTTACTCAAGTTCAATCTTAACCTAACACCAAACCATTTCCCCGTTTCCTCCATCCCTCCATCATTCATAATGCAACAGAAACAAGCAACCAAACAAGTTCACACACAAGTAATGAGCAGATAGTACAAATAGCAAGTATAACAAATAGCAGATGATATATCAATTAGGAAAACCCAGGAAATGCACAACAATCAAAACAAACAATTGCATATGATGCATGCCTGTCCTATGGCTGATGGGGCCCATCTGTCGGTTATCCAGCCAACCCGACAAGTCCGAAAACCTTAGACTAACCCCCGTCGCGCATTCCCAAGAGTCTATGCATAAAGTTCACATTCATTCATCATATAATCACTCATTGGAGGCTATCCATACCCGGAAATTTATACGTGCCCGGTCACCCTTATGACGTAGGGTTAACAGAGTGTCGATATTCAACCTGGAACACGTGGTGGCGAGCCACAGTTTTTATCCAGGAAAACTCGTATCTTAGATATCATTATTCATAAGACATGGCAATTATCATCAATACATCATCAAATATCAAGCCTTAACTTTAAACTTCATTAACATTCTTATTTTCTTCATAAAAGCCACCATTTACAACTTTTTTCACCCTCAAGTTATCTTGTTTTCTTAGCTTCTTTTATCTACTGGACCTAGAACCATACTTTAAGCCTTAAAGGGAAGAAAACAGAGGTTTAGAAGTGAAAAATTGGTTTAAAAACAGCCAAAACTAGTTTTTGCAGCAGGCAGCATCCACGCGTACGCGTAGGCCACGCGCACGCGTGGAGCGTACATCAAGTCACGCGTACGCGTGAGTCATGCGTACGCGTGAATATGCACACACGCGTGCACATGCGTTGCCAAAATTCCACGCCACGCGTATGCATGAGCCACGCGTACGCGTGGGTGGGCGTTTTTCAAAAATGGACAGAATGCCCAGAAAGCTTGCAGCAAACCTGTTTGGCCATCCTGAACTCAGATTTAAACACTAAACTTGTAACGTCCATAACTTTCTCCACAAAATTCCGTTTTTCACAAAGTTGATATCAATCAAAAGCTCTTAAAACCATCTTTTATTTGCAACAAACCACAATTCAATCCAAAATTTGAGGAGAATATTATGGACGTCCAAAGTTCATCAAAATTTGGTTTTAACCAATTTCCAACAAAACCTCACTTTCACAAATTTAAGTTTCTTACCATTAAAACTTGACTTACAATACCATATCAACCCAATTCATCAACAACCATTGCCAATATAACCTATAATCAACTTAACCAACCTTGATCATCAACAATTATCCACATTTACCTCATACATCATTAACCCTTCATTTATTCATATCATATCTTCACCTACACCAACTTTCATCATATATTTGTCAACCTTCCATCAACATATACCAATTAAATGCCATTAACATAAATTAACCCTTCATACACATTAATCCATCAACTTCACATAACACATTTTAGTAACAAACACCAACCACAATCCATCAATACATCAACATCAACACAACCCATTATAAGCAAGTCCAAGAGCATAAAATTAATAACCTCAATGTCTCATAATTCTTATATATGTTCATCAACAATTATACCAACAAAAATACAAAGCTACTCATTAAATGCCATTAACAAATTCAACTTATCCTATGGTTATTCTAACCTATATTTTCACAACACCGTAAATATTAAACGTGTGAAACTTAAACCATACCTTGGCCGATCACTTAGTTCACCCAATGCAGCCTCACAACTCAAAATTACAGCCCTTCCAAGCTCAATTAAAACAGCCCCCAAACCAAGCTTGATCACCAACAAGCCTCCAACTACTCCCAAGTCAAATCCAATGCTTATATACCCACTTAATCTACACCTAATACATATACATGTTCCAATTTCAGTTTTTCCATCATAAATACAAGATTGAGCTAGGGTTAGGGTATTCTTACCATACTCATATGCTCAATAGCTTGAGGCCACAAGTCCCGGAAGCTAACTTGAACCTAGAACACAAAAATTGGACAAGATTCACCATAGGTTTTCAAGTTTACCAAAGAAAGAGGGATAGATATTATGAACCAAATATGAGGCTTACCGGTGAAATTGTTCAGATAGAAAGATAGAGCTCGACGCACTGAGCGCGTGGCCGCCAATGGTGCGGCGATCGGAACTCAAATGAGGAAGATATGGTGTTTGGAGTATTTGGTTAGGGTTAGGGAGCTCTCCTCCTCTCCCTTTCTGTTATGGCATCCAGTAGCTAATGAGGAAGAAGAAAGCTGCTGTTTCATTTAAGTGTTTGGGTCCGGTTGGACCCACGGCCCGGTTTGGGTCTCGGTTCAACCGGTTCGGCCCTTTCGGTCCGATTTTGGGCCAAAATTTTGAAATTGGTATCAAAATTCTCGTTTCGACGAGCTCTATCCTATTTTGATATCAGTTTTGCATTTTTAGCTTTCCTAATTAAAATTCAATTTATTAACTAATAATTTACCGATTTTTGCGAGGTTTACACACCCTAAAATTTTCTACCCGACCCTATCCATAACAAAATCAATTATTTTCAGTTAAATATAATATTTAATCATTCTATATTTTATAAACATACTAATAAAATAGAAAATAAAAAATTAAATCTATTAATTAAAATATTAAAATTATAATAAAATCTAAGTTAAATTACAAATAACATGATCATCAATCAATTAACTTTATTATACATGTTCCGTCTTGAAACGGGACTCCAAGGTATAGCTCGTCCACACTGAAGGGAGCTCTTCCGTCGTCTTCTTCCTGTGTGTTGTACAATGGATTCCTCGTTAATCCAACTAATGCAGGAGACCTGCAAAAAGGATTTCGACGCTCAAGTCAATACTAAATCTCGAAATAATAAATCTCTTAAGCCGAAATGATTTTTTTTTGTTTTGCTTTTTCTTGATGATCATATAGCTCATACTCGTTCCCTATTTATTGTTGTTTAATGTAACCATCTTGGTATTGGATATCTGAGATCCGTGTATGAGCCGTTGAGGTCTGATAGTTTTTGGTTTTTTGAAAACTTGTTCCAAAGTATAACATCGTGGTTCCGAGTTATCTAGTACGGACCAGAGCCCCCGAGCTTGACTTGCTGCAGTTGCTTTGTAAGCATGTTGAGCTTTTGGCTGAATTGTCAATGTTATACTTCGGATTGAGTATCATGCTAGCCCCCATGCTCAAGTTGCGGACGTGGCATTTGGTCAAGTTTAGGGCTTTTAACTTTGGGAAAGAGATTGTATGCTTCAAAAAATACAATCCGTGTAATAATTACTGCCGGTTGGTGTTTTCAAGTATACATCCTGTTCGTTGATTTGGACCTGTAAGTGAATAGTTTTATTGATCTAATGGTGTATGTTTTTCCATGAGCCTCATCGTGTGGTAGTGGCTTTATTTGGTTTTTTTTGTTTTTAATTTTTTCTCTTCATGCGTTGGAAAAAGTCACCACTTCCCTGTTTCTTCTAATTTTATCCAGGAGAATGACATCAAAAGGTTAGTAAGTTTTTCTTACCTTTTACTTCACTGTTTATTGTCTTTCATTTCTGATGAGAAAAGACAAAGTTGTTGAAGTTAAGCATGACAGGTATCACTAGGTCCATGCAGATATGAAGTGTTCTGTGTCGCTGTTCAGAGCATGGATTCCTTAACTGTTTTGAGTGGGTCTAACTGCGTGAGGAAGGGTTTTTCTACTAGTGTTGAATTTATTCTCTATAATAGTGAGGAGTGAGTGTATGAGAAAAAGGGGGACTGGGCGTATTTTTATTTTTATAGCTGTATGTTGACTGAGCTTCGTGTTAAGTTTCTTTTTACGAAATTTGAGTGTAAGATGTTAACCCAATTGAACTGTGCTCCCTGATAGTTGCATCCCAATTCTTGGACTTTTCTTCGAGCCTTTGAATGTCTTATGAATTTTTTGAAGTCTATCCTTCTCTCAATGTATTTTTCTCTTTATTTTAGTCAAAGGGGGTGCAGAAAGGACTCTGGGTGAATCTCAATAGCTACCCTGGTTGTTCCCTTTTCGTGTTGTATAAGTCTTCTTTCAAAAATTTCAAAAAAAATGTTTATGAAAGTTTGTTCGAAGGACACTGAATATCCCTTTTACCTAGATGATGAATTAGTAGAAAAATTTCTGTTGTATTGTTGTCCAGAACCTCTGCAGATTTTGGAAGCTATAAGTACGACTGAAGAGGAGGAGTGTATTTTAGATTATCTTGTTGAATGTTTTTCTCCTGGAAAATTGATGTCGATACTTGAAATGTTAAAAGTTGAATTTGATAGAGAATCTTTGGGAAAATACATAGGTAATGGTGATAATGTTGTTGTTTTGAGATTCTTTGAAAGAATGTTATTCATATACTTTTTTTTCACAGGTGGGAAAGTACCAAACTTGTCTTCAGCGCATATGAGGTCCTTTTGGACTAGAAGAAGAAAAATGAAAAAGATGATTCTGATAAGACTGTTATTCTTGAGGCGGCTCAATCTAGTACTCAGCCTAAAAGTGGGAAAAGGAAAAGGGTTAAATCTGAGAAGTCGTTGGAGGTGTTATCTGCTGCCGATGTTAATCTCAGTTTGGGTGGTCAGTATGAGAGGCCGAAACAGATGCGGCTTCATGGTTTTGCTCGTGGTTCGAACCCTAGGTCTGTGTGGAGTGACCAGTTTCCGTTTTTTGAATTAGCTGAAAAAGTCGCTAGCATCTGAGTGATATCCATTTGTTGAAGAATTTAGGGAAAGAAACTGTCGGGCAATTTCTTCAGGTAAAATAATATTTATATTTTTAGCATTTTATATATTGTTGCCGTTTGATCATTGGTTGGTTTGTGTAGGTAATTGCTGTGAGGATGTTGTGGATAGGTCGCACAATTGAGCTTCTTGGAGTAGAAGAAAGGAAAGAAACTGAAAAGGTGTTCGATTTGGAAAAAAGTCGTTAAAGGAAAGGGATATAGTGATTGTAGATGTGACAAAGAAGATGAAAGACAGGGAAGAGGAGGTGGAAAACTTGCAAAATCAAATTCGCACTTTGCAGGGGCAAATTAAGGAGGCAGATTCTGACCAAGAAAAAATGGTTGCTCGAGTTCACGAGCTTGAAAATGAGGTTACGGAGATGTTTGCAGCGAGTTTTGACCGTTGCGTGAGTCAAGTGGTCATCTTTTCCCCTGTATTTGAAGTTACTAATCTTGACGTTACCAAGATTATTGTAGGCGGTAAACTTGTTGATGATGAAGCTGGTGAGATTGAAGATGAAAATGTGGCAGTAGCCAATAAGGAAGGCTGATCATGCTTTATTTTGTTTTTTGTTATTATAGTATGAACTTTCCTAATTTCGTATGTTTTTGCTAAGGGTTTAGCATTTGGTTGTAATTGACTTTTTTTTGTTTTGGAAATTTGGTGGATGATAAGTTGCTATAAAAATTGCCTTTAATTTATGTATGTTGAGTAGACAAAGATAGAAATGAATTGGAAATAGACAAATTTTATTTGAGATTCTACTTATGTGAAGTGGTCGGCCTCGTTAAAACCTCCTTGAGTAAAATCCTGAGTAGAAAAAACCTCGGTGGTAGGAAAAAGAGTACCGCCCATCCTTCACTTGTTACAATGATTAGCTATGATATATGCATAATGACGATATATTCCAAGTATTTGGTAACTCGGTTCTTTCTAGAGTTTGTAGAGAATATGCTTCTCGTCCATGTACCTTTGATATTCTAAAAGACCTTCCTAATTTGCAGCGAGTTTTCCTTTGCCCAGGGGATTTTCTGACATCTTCAAGTCTTTATAGGACGAGGTCTCATTGGTGTAGCGCTTGTGGTCTTACCTTTTTGTTGTACTTGCGTCGTATAGTGATCTGCAATGTTGCTTGCCATATCCTGGCAGTGTCGCACTTTTTGTCCAGTGTGTCAAGCTCGACATTCCGTGCTTGCTCATTAGTGTTATTGTTGAAATGGTCGGTTCGCAATGACCCTTGAGAGATCTCAACTGGGATCATTGCTTCTACTTCGTACACCAATCTGAAAGGTATTTCCTTAGTTGTGGAATGTGATGTTGTATTATAGCCCTAAAGTATTTTGAGTATTAACTCAGCCTACTGTCCTTTGGCTGCTACAAGTTTCTTTTTTAATTCCTGCAAAATGACTTTATTAGCAGTTTCGACGAGCCCATTAGTTTACGGGTGCTCTACCAAAGAAAAGTGATGTTTTATATTTAAGTTTTGCAGAAAAGATGCAATCTTTTTGTTAGTGAATTGCCTACCATTATCAGAAATGGTGTCCATGGGTAACCCATATCTACATCTAATAGACTTCTAAACAAAAGATTGTACCTTGTTCGAGGTTATTTTGGCGAGCGGTTGCGCCTCTATCCACTTTGTGAAATAATCAATGGCAACTAGTAAGAATTCTATCTACCCTTGTGAAACAGGGAATGGTCCGAGGATATTAAGTCCCCATCTGTGAAAGGGCCATTTGATTTTTGTGGTATGCAGTAGCTCAGCTGGATTATGAATTGCTGGTGCACATTTCTGACAGTTGTCGCTGCATCTGACTTTTTCCATGCAATCATTTTTTAGAGAAAGCCAGTAGTATCCTGCTCTTAGAAATTTTGCTGCTAAATTTTGTCCTCCGACATGTGTTCCAGAGATGCCTTCATGCATTTTCGACATTGCTAAGCTGGAGTCCTCAGCTCCGAGACATTTTAAAAGTGGTCTGGAGAATGCTTTTCTATATAAGTCATCACTGATGAGAGTGAAAAGCCTTGCCTTTTTTTGGAAAAGTTTTGGGTTGTCTTCCGATGATGGTATGCTCCCGTTTCTCAAGTAATTTACATATGGTGCTCTCCAGTCTTCGTCTTGTGACAAACTCAAAACATGCATACTATATATACTCGGTTCCTTTAACATGAGTTGTGATAATGTTGGTGCTATTTCTGGTATCCTTGAAGTAGCTAGTTTAGACAAGATATATGGCCTATAGTTTTCTTTTCTAGGTATATGTGTTATTTGAAATTGTTGAAACTGCTGTATCAAATGCTTTGCATTATTTAAGTACTGTTCTAATAAAGGGTCTCATACCTAAAAATTTCCATTACCTGCTGGACGACCAGTAGTGAATCACAATAGACCTTCAAGTGTTTGATATTAGCTTCTTTAGCCAGGCGTAGCCCGACCAACAATGCTTCATATTCGGATTGGTTATTGCTTGCTGGGAATGAATACTTTATAGATTGTTCGACATACACTCCTGACTTGTCTTTAAGGACGATACCAGCTCCGCTGCTGTCCTCATTGGAGGCTCCATCTATGTATAGCTCCCATTTAGAGAGAAGCTCGCCTGTTGTGGTAAATTCTGAAACAAAGTCGACGAGTACCTGGGATTTTAGTGAGCCTCGAGTTTGATATAAAATGTCATATTCGGACAGCTCGATTGACCACTTGATTAATCTCCGTACAAGATCAGGTCTTGTTAGTATTTGCCGTAATAGTTTATTGGTCCGAACTATGATCTCGTGGCTTTAAAAGTAATGGCGAAGACGCCTTGCTGTAATGATTAGGCATATGCTAGTTTCTCAATGGTCAGGTACCACGTTTCTGCATTTTGTAGGATTTTGCTGACAAAATACACTGGGTGTTGCTCCTTATATATTTCTGTCACAAGCACATAGAACAAATTGCATGAGTAAATACTAAAAGATATAAATATAAAGGTTTGGAATCAATCAAAACTAGAATCAATTCGTTGGTAGCATATTCCAAACCAACAATGAATTCTCAAGATCAAATGTTAATTCAAATTAAAGTAACCGAGATCAAGAGTAATTCAACCTCGGGTCGTTCTCCCTAGAAATTGCAATGAAATGTTCAATTATTGGCTATGAGAGAGAGCATAGGGGATTAGGAAAGCAAGAGAGCAAGAGATGTAAATAGCAAAAAAGTAAGTGAGCATGCAAGGAAAGTAAATGGCAACTCTTGGCAAGAAGTGGGTAATCTAGGTTTCCTATCCTAGTTATGGACCACAAACATGGCAATTGTGTGGAAGCAATCCAAATCAATCAATCCTCCTTGAGAATTAGTCAAAAGGCGTAATTGATCTCAATCTATAAGTCCTAGTCAACTCGCTAATTACTTAGTGAAAGACTAGCGTCAATGGAAACCAAACCAATTAACCATTCTCACACAATGCGGAATGGACATCCACAACTCAATTTCACCCAAACACCCAATTTTCTCAACCAAGAGTGTGAAAACTAAACATGCAAGAATTTAAACATCAAAGCAATTAAATAAACATGCAAGGAATTAAAAGTCAAAACAATTAAAGTCAAAGCAATAAAATGCAAGGAAAGGAAACTTAAAGTGCAAGAAAACCTCTTGGCAAGCAATTGAGAGCTAAGGTTACCTATCCTAGCCATTGATCACAAACATGTTTTCTTCATGTTTTCTCCCTTTGTACATGCTTCCTTCCACTTTTGCCTTGCCAAACTTGCCGCTAGAACCTAAAATCACTCAACAAACATGTCATGGCATCGAATGACATAAAAGTGGGATAAAAGTGATTAAAATAAGCACAAAATAGTATGTTTTCACATTTAGGCACAATTAAGGGAGAGAACACAAAAGCATGCTATTTGGATGAATAAATGTGGGTTTATATGATGAAATCTATTCAAATCAAACCAAAATATACCGAAAAATATGGACTCATCAATTCCCCCACACTTAAACAATAGCATGTCCTCATGCTAATCACAATCAAAGGAGAAGGATAAGGAGGGTAAGCAATTTATTAAATGCAACTAACTAACTATATGTATACAACTATACTAAATACTATCTAATTATATATATATATATATAATTCCTATTGAGTTTGGCAAAAACAAACAAAAGAATCTCAATGAATCCAAAATAGGAACTTATGGCCAAAGAAATATAACAATATAGTCAATGTCCAAAGATTGATTTGAAATTTTCAAAGTTAAGTTCAACAACTTACAAGAAAACATAGGATAAACAATGAAAACATAGAATTGAGCAATTGAAACCCTCACCGGATGTGTTTACACTCTAATCGCTTAGTGTGTAGGGCTTAATCACTCAATTCTCCTTTAATTATGTTTCTCAAATATTTGCAAGTCATCTAACAATCAACTAATATTTGACGAATGAATGCAAATATCATGAGGTCTTTTGAGGGTTGCAATGGGGCTTAGGTAAGGGTAGGATCAATATGGTTAAGTGGGCTAATAGATTGGATTTTTGATTAGCTCAAGTATCCCATCTAATCCTATATCATCCTATATGTATAACAAAACAATCTAACTATCCATTTATCCCTTTTTCTCACATTCACTCATGCATACTCTTTCCAATTCAACTACATATGCATATCTTATTTACATTCTTATTATCATTTCTCTTTCTTTTCTTTTTCTCTTTTTCTTCTTTTTTTTCTTTTTTTCTTTTTTTATTTCTTTCTTTTCTTTTCTTTTCTTATTTTTAACAAAAAGAGATGCATATGTTTTAACCAATAGATGCATGAGTAGTTACCCATTTTGCCATATTTTCAATGAACACCCAAAGTTAACTAACTACCAATGTTTCCCACAAATCCCCCCCACACTTGATTAACACACACACTCAAACCTAAGGTAATCAAAGATACAATCAATGGACATAATGGTTTTTCACTTAGGGTGAATGATGTGCTTATAATGAGAACAAAGGGGAATTGGTGCACGAAATTTTGATCATCAATAATGGCGCCAAAGACTTGGAGCTCTCAAATGTGAATCACACTTTGTCACAATTTCGCACAACTAACCAGCAAGTGCACTGGGTCGTCCAAGTAATAAACCTTACATGAGTACGGGTCGATCCCATGGAGACTGTCAGCTTGAAGTAAGCTATGGTCATCTTGTAAATCTTAGTCAGGCGGATTCAAATGGTTATGGAGGATTGATAATTAAAAGATTAATAAAACATAAAATAAAGATAGAGATAGAGATACTTATGTAATTCATTGGTAGGAATTTCAGATAAGCGTATGAAGATGCTTTGTTCCTCCCGAACCTCTGCTTTCCTATTGCCTTCTTCCAATCATTCATACTCCCTTCCATGGCAAGCTTTATGTTGGGCATCACCGTTGTCAATGGATACTTCCCGTCCTCTCAGTAAAAATGTTCTACGCACGCTGTCACCGCACAGCTAATCATCTGTTGGTTCTCGATCATGTTGGAATAGGATCCATTGATCCTTTTGCGTCTGTCACACGCCCAACACTCGCGAGTTTGAAGCTCGTCACAGTCATCCCTTCCCAGATCCTACTCAGAATACCACAGACAAGGTTTAGACGTTCCGGATATTAGGAATGGCCGCCAATAATTCTAGCCTATACCACGAAGGTTCTAATCTTAGATTAGAAATCCAAGAGATACACATTCAAGCTTGTTTGCATGTAGAACGGAAGTGGTTGTCAGGCACGCGTTCATAGGTAAGAATGGTGATGAGTGTCACATAATCATCACATTCATCATGTTCTTGGGTGCGAATGAATATCTTGGAGAAGAAATAGACTTTAGTTGAATAGAAAAACAACAGTACTTTGCATTAATTCATGAAGAACAGCAGAGCTCCACACCTTAATCTATGGTGTGTAGAAACTCCACCGTTGAAAATACATAAGAACAAGGTCTAGGCATGGCCGATGAGGCCAGCCTCCAAAAGCGTCTAAGATAGCATAAGACTTATCAAAGATATGAAAATACAATAGTAAAAGGTCCTATTTATAGAGAACTAGTAGCCTATAGTTTACAGAAATAAGTAATTAATGCAGAAATCTTCTTCCGGGCCTACTTGGTATGTGCTTGGGCTGAGCATTGAAGCTTCCATGTGTAGAGACTTTTCTTGGAGTTAAACGCCAGCTTTTGTGCCAGTTTGGGCGTTTAACTCCAGCTTTTGTGCCAGTTCTGGCGTTTTGACGCCAGAATTCTTAAGCTGACTTGGAACGCCGGTTTGGGCCATCAAATCTTGGGCAAAGTATGGACTATTATATATTGATGGAAAGCCCAAGATGTCTACTTTCCAACGCAATTAAGAGCGCGCCAATTGGGCTTCTGTAGCTCCAGAAAATCTACTTCGAGTGTAGGGAGGTTAGAATCCAACAGCATCTGCAGTCCTTTTTCAGCCTCTGAATCAGATTTTGCTCAGGTCCCTCAATTTCAGCCAGAAAATACCTGAAATCACAAAAAACACACAAACTCATAGTAAAGTCCAGAAATGTGATTTTTATTTAAAAACTAATAAAAACATAATAAAAACTAACTAAAATATACTAAAAACATACTAAAAACAATGCCAAAAAGCGTATAAATTATCCGCTCATCACAACACCAAACTTAAATTGTTGCTTGTCCCCAAGCAACTGAAAATTAAATAGGATAAAAAGAAGAGAATATACAATGAATTCCAAAAACATCTATGAAGATAAGTATTAATTAGATGAGCGGGGCTTTTAGCTTTTTGCTTCTGAACAGTTTTGGCATCTCACTTTATCCTTTGAAGTTCAGAATGATTGGCTTCTATAGGAACTCAGAATCCAGATAGTGTTATTGATTCTCCTAGTTAAGTATGTTGATTCTTGAACACAGCTACTTTATGAGTCTTGGCCGTAACCCAAAGCATTTTGTTTTCCAGTATTACCACCGGATACATAAATGCCACAGACATATAACTGGGTGAACCTTTTCAGATTGTGACTCAGCTTTGCTAGAGTCCCCAATTAGAGGTGTCCAGAGCTCTTAAGCACACTCTTTTTGCTTTTGGACCACGACTTTAACCGCTCAGTCTCAAGTTTTCACTTGACACCTTCACGCCATAAGCACATGGTTAGGGACAACTTGGTTTAGCCGCTTAGGCCAGGAATTTATTCCTGTGGGCCCTCCTATCCACTGATGCTCAAAGCCTTGGATCCTTTTTATTTTACCCTTGCCTTTTGGTTTAAAGGGCTATTGGCTTTTTCTGCTTGCTTTTTCTTTTTCTTTCTTTCTCTTTTTTTTTCTTTTTTCGCATATATATTTTTTTTTCTGCAAGCTTTTCACTGCCTTTTCTTGCTTCAAGAATCAATTTTATGATTTTTTAGATTATCAAATAACATTTTTCCTTTTCCATCATTCTTTCAAGAGCCAACAATTTTAACATTCATGAACAACAAATTCAAAAATATGCACTGTTCACGCATTCATTCAGAAAGACAAAAGTATTGCCACCACATCAAAATAACTAAACTGTTTTAAAATTCGAAATTCATGCACTTCTTTTTCTTTTTCAATTAAAAACATTTTTCATTTAAGAAAGGTGATGGATTCATTTTCATTGCTTTAAGGCATAGACACTTAGACACTGGTGATCATGTAATAAAGACACAAACATAAATAAACATAAAGCATAAAAATTCGAAAAACAGAAAATAAAGAACAAGGAGATTAAAGAACGGGTCCACCTTAGTGATGGCGGCTTGTTCTTCCTCTTGAAGATCTAATGGAGTGCTTGAGCTCCTCAATGTCTCTTCCTTGCCTTTGTTGCTCCTCTCTCATGACTCTTTGGTCTTCTCTAATTTCATAGAGGAGGATGGAATGCTCTTGGTGCTCCACCCTTAGTTGTCCCATGTTGGAGCTTAATTCTCCTAGGGAGGTGTTGATTTGCTCCCAATAGTTTTGTGGAGGAAAATGCATCCCTTGAGGCATCTCAGAGATTTCATGGTGAGGAATTTCCTCATGTCCATGAGTGGGATATCTTGTTTGCTCCATCCTTTTCTTAGTGATGGGCTTATCCTCATCAATAAGGATGTCTTCCTCTATGTCAATTCCAGCTGAATTGCAGAGGTGACAAATGAGATGAGAGAAGGCTAACCTTGCCAAAGTAGAGGACCTGTCCGCCACCTTGTAGAGTTCTTGGGATATAACTTCATGAACTTCTACTTCCTCCCTAATCATGATGCTATGGATCATGATAGCTCGGTCTATAGTAACTTCAGACCGGTTCCTAGTGGGAATGATTGAGCGTTGGATGAACTCCAACCATCCCCTAGCCACGGGCTTGAGGTCATGCCTTCTTAGTTGAACCGGCTTCCCTCTTGAATCTCTCTTCCATTGAGCGCCCTCTTCACAGATGTCTATGAGGACTTGGTCCAATCTTTGATCAAAGTTGACCCTTCTAGTGTATGAGTGTGCATCTCCTTGCATTATGGGCAAGTTGAATGCCAACCTTACATTCTCCGGACTAAAATCTAAGCATTTCTCCCGAACCATTGTAAGCCAATTCTTTGGGTCCGGGTTCACACTTTGATCATGGTTCTTGGTGATCCATGCATTGGCATAGAACTCTTAAACCATTAAGATTTCGACTTGTTAAATGGGGTTGGTGAGAACTTCCCAACCTCTTCTTCGAATCTCATGTCGGATCTCCGGATATTCACCCTTTTTAAGTTTGAAAAGGACCTCGGGGATCACCTTCTTCTTGGCCACAACTTCATAGAAGTGGTCTTGATGCACCCTTGAGATGAATCTCTCCATCTCCAATGACTCGGAGGTGGAAGCTTTTGCCTTCCCTTTCCTCTTTCTAGAGGTTTCTCTAGCCTTAGGTGCCATAAATAGTTATGAAAAAACAAAAAGTTACGCTTTTACCACACCAAACTTAGAAGGTTTGCTCGTCCTCGAGCAAAAGAAGAAAGAAGAGAATAGAAGAAGAAAAAATAGAGGAGATAGAGGAGGCTTAGTGTTTCGGCCAAGGGGGAGAAGTAGTGTGTATGTTGTGTGAAAATAAAGGAGTGAAGATGGGTTTATATAGGAGTGGAGAGGGGGGTACGGTTCGGCCATTATGGGTGGGTTTGGGTGGGAAAGTGGTTTGAATTTGAATGGTGAGGTAGGTGGGGATCCTGTGGGGTCCACAGATCCTGAGGTGTCAAGGATATCTCATCCCTGCACCAAATGGCATGCAAAAATGCCCCTTTCTGCCAATCCTGGCGTTAAACGCCAGGCTGCTGCCCATTTCTTGCGTTTAACGCCAGCTTTTTGCCCATTCCTGGTGTTAAACGCCAGTCTGGTGTCCATTTCTGGCGTTAAACGCCAGAATGGTGCCAGACTGGGCGTTTAACGCCCATTCTGCTACCCTTACTGGCGTTTAAACGTAGTAAGTTTCTCCTCCAGGGTGTTCTATTTTTAATACTATTTTTCCTTCTATTTTGTTTTTTCAATTGTTTTTTTTTGTGACTTCACATGATCATCAACCTATAGAAAATATAAAATAACAAAAGAAAATAGAAATTTAACATAGATAATTAAAGATTGGGTTGCCTCCCAACAAGCGCTTCTTTGATGTCAATAGCTTGACAGTGGGCTCTCATGGAGCCTCACAGATGTTTAGAGCAATGTTGGAACCTCCCAACACCAAACTTAGAGTTTGAATGTGCGGGTTCAACACTAAACTTAAAGTTTGGTTGTGGCCTCCCAACACCAAACTTAGAGTTTGACTGTGGGGGCTCTGTCTGACTCTGTATTGAGAGAAGCTCTTCATGCTTCCTCTCCATGGTTACAGAGGGATATCCTTGAGCTTTAAACACAAGGGAGTCTTCATTCACTTGAATGATCAATTCTCCTCTGTCAACATCAATTACAGCTTTTGCTGTGGCTAGGAAGGGTCTGCCAAGGATGATGGATTCATCCATACACTTTCCAATCTCTAGGATTATGAAATCAGCAGGGATGTAGTGGCCTTCAACCTTTACCAAGACATCCTCTACAAGTCCATAAGCCTGTTTCTTTGAATTGTCTGCCATCTCCAGTGAGATTCTTGCAGCTTGTACCTCAATGATCCCTAGCTTCTCCATTACAGAGAGAGGCATGAGGTTTATGCATGACCCTAGGTCACATAGAGCCTTCTCAAAGGTCATGGTGCCTATGGTACAAGGTATTGAGAACTTTCCAGGATCTTGTCTCTTCAGAGGTAATTTCTGCCTAGTCAAGTCATCCAGTTCTTTATTGAGCAATGGAGGTTCATTCTCCCAAGTCTCATTACCAAATAACTTGGCATTTAGTTTCATGATTGCTCCAAGGTACTTAGCAACTTGCTCTTCAGTAATATCTTCATCCTCTTCAGAGGAGGAATACTCATCAGAGCTCATGAATGGCAGAAGTAAATTCAATGGAATCTCTATGGTCTCCGTGTGAGCCTCAGATTCCCATGGTTCCTCATGAGGGAACTCCTTGGAGGCTAGTGGACATCCAGTGAGGTCTTCCTCAGTGGAGATCACTGCCTCTTCCTCCTCTCCAGGTTCGTCCATGTGAGACATGTTTATGGCCTTACACTCTCTCTTTGGATTCTCTTTTGTATTGCTTGGGAGAATACTAGGAGGGAGTTCAGTAATTTTCTTACTCAGCTGACCCACTTGTGCCTCCAAATTTCTAATAGAGGACCTTGTTTCAGTCATGAAA
Source organism: Arachis ipaensis (assembly GCF_059453495.1). NCBI lineage: Eukaryota > Viridiplantae > Streptophyta > Magnoliopsida > Fabales > Fabaceae > Arachis > Arachis ipaensis. The sequence continues at coordinate 128,212,626 of NC_142438.1, forward strand.
CTTTGAGTGGTTTTAATTAGATCAGAGACTATAGTTGCTAAGTCAGAGTGGCTCTGCTTAGAATCTTCTGTCTGTTGCTGAGAAGATGATGGAAAAGGTTTGCTATTGCTAAACCTGTTTCTTCCACCATTACTGTTGTTGAAACCTTGTTGAGGTCTCTGTTGATCCTTCCATGAGAGATTTGGATGATTTCTCCATGAAGGATTATAGGTGTTTCCATAGGAATCTCCCATGTAATTCACCTCTTCTATTGCTGGGTTCTCAAGATCATAAGCTTCTTCTTCAGGGGAAGCTTCCTTAGTACTGCCTGGTGCAGCTTGTATTCCAGACAGACTTTGAGAAATCATATTGACTTGCTGAGTCAATATTTTATTCTGAGCCAGTATGGCATTCAGAGTATCAATCTCAAGAACTTCTTTCTTCTGATTTGTCCCATTATTCACAGGGTTCCTTTCAGAAGTGTACATGAATTGGTTATTTGCAACCATCTCAATGAGTTCCTGAGCTTCTGCAGGCGTCTTCTTCAGATGAAGAGATCCTCTACCAGAGCTGTCCAATGACATCTTGGACAGTTCAGACAGACCATCATAGAAGATACCTATGATGCTCCATTCTGAAAGCATGTCAGAAGGACACCTTCTGATCAATTGCTTGAATCTTTCCCAAGCTTCATAGAGGGATTCTCCTTCCTTCTGTCTGAAGGTTTGGACTTCCACTCTAAGCTTGCTCAATTTTTGAGGTGGAAAAAACTTTGCCAAGAAGGCATTGACTAGCTTTTCCCAAGAATTCAGGCTTTCTTTGGGTTGTGAATCCAACCATGTCCTAGCTCTGTCTCTTACAGCAAAAGGGAAGAGCATAAGTCTGTAGACTTCAGGGTCAACCCCATTGGTCTTGACAGTGTCACAGATTTGCAAGAATTCAGTTAAGAACTGATGAGAATCTTCCAATGGAAGTCCATGAAACTTGCAATTCTGTTGCATTAGAGAAACTAATTGAGGCTTAAGCTCAAAGTTGTTTGCTTCAATGGCAGGGATTGAGATGCTTCTCCCATAGAAGTCGGGAGTAGGTGCAGTAAAGTCACCAAGCACCTTCATTGCATTGTTGACATTGTTGTTTTCGGCTGCCATGGCTTCTTCTTGTTTGGAAAGCTCTGTTAGGTCCTCTATAGAGAGTTGTACTTTAGCTTCTCTTAGCTTTCGCTTCAAGGTCCTTTCAGGTTCAGGATCAGCCTCAACAAGAATGCTTTTGTCCTTGCTCCTGCTCATATGAAAGATAAGAGAACAAGAAAGTATGGAATCCTCTATGTTACAGTATAGAGATTCCTTGAAGTGTCAGAGGAAAAGAAGAATAGAAGGAGAAGGTAGATAGAAGAGAATTCGAACTTATCAAGAAGGATAGAGTTCGAATTGCACCTTGAGGAGGAGTGTTAGTCCTTAAATAGAAGGATGTGAGAAGAGGGGAAGAATTTTCGAAATTAAAGTAAAAGATTTTGAAATAATTAAAAGAAATTTTTAAAATTTGATTGATGATTTTCGAAAACTAAGATTGGGAAAAAAATTAAGTGATTTTTGAAAAGATTTTAAAATTAGAAATAAAAAAGATATGATTGAAAATTAATTTTTGAAAAAGATGTGATTGAAAAGATATGATTGAGAAGATATGATTGAAAATCAAATTAAAAAGAGAAAGTTTTAAAATTAAAGTTGATTACTTGACTAACAAGAAATTAAAAGATATGATTCTAAAATTTAAAATTTGATCCTTCCTTAATAGGCAGGTAACAACTTGAAAATTTTGAATTAAATCATTAATTGTAGCAAGGATTTTTGGAAATAATAATAAATAAAAAATGGAAAGAAATTGATTTTGAAGAGATATGATTGAAAAGATATGATTTGAAAAAGATTTGATTTTGAAAAATTATGAAGATTTGACAAAAATTTGGATTAAAAACAAAATCTTCCCTCTAGTGTCCTCATGGCGTTAAACGCCCAGCCAGGTACCCTGGCTGGCGTTTAAACGCTAGTTTTCCTTCTTCACTGGGCGTTTTGAACGCCCAGCTTTTTCTGTTTAATTCCTTTGCTGAATGTTCTGAATCTTAAATTCTCTGTATTATTGACTTGAAAAGACATAATTTTGAACATATTTTTGAATTTTTTTTGATGAGAAACAATAAAAAATGCAACTAAGATCAAATAAACAATGCATGCAAGACACCAAACTTAAAAATTGACACTAAGATACATAAAATATTTTTTATTTTTATGATTTTATAATTTTTTTTTGTGATTTTTCGAAAATCATATGGAAAAGAGAATAAAGAGATTCAAAACTTTTAATAAGAATTCCAGGAATCATGCAATGTTAGTCTAAAGCTTCAGTCTAAAAAGATTAGACATGGCTAGCCAAGCTTCAGCAGGACATTACATTCAGCAGCTAAATTGATGAGAATCAATCAGCTTTTGTGATGATAAGAACATATCACCTTGAAACTCTAGAATTCATTCTTAAAAATTCTGAAAAATAAAAAGAAAAGTACCTAATCTAAGCAACAAGATGAACCGTCAGTTGTCCAAACTTGAACAATCCCCGGCAACGGCGCCAAAAACTTGGTGTTGTTGCCGGACCAAACTTGGCACTGTTGTTGCCGGAAACAAATGCGAAATTAATGTTCGTTCCCTCCCCGGCAACGGCGCCAAAAACTTGGTGCACGAAATTGTGATCATCAACAATGGCACCAAAGACTTGGAGCTCTCAAACGTGAATCACACTTTGTCACAATTCCGCACAACTAACCAGCAAGTGCACTGGGTCGTCCAAGTAATAAACCTTACGTGAGTAAGGGTCGATCCTATGGAGACTGTCGGCTTGAAGCAAGCTATGGTCATCTTGTAAATCTCAGTCAGGCGGATTCAAATGGTTATGGAGGATTGATAATTAAAAGATGAATAAAACATAAAATAAAGATAGAGATAGAGATACTTATGTAATTCATTGGTAGGAATTTCAGATAAGCGTATGAAGATGCTTTGTTCCTCCCGAACCTCTGCTTTCCTATTGCCTTCTTCCAATCATTCATACTCCCTTCCATGGCAAGCTTTATGTTGGGCATCACCGTTGTCAATGGCTACTTCCCGTCCTCTCAGTGAAAATGTTCTACGCACGTTGTCACCACACGGCTAATCATCTGTCGGTTCTCGATCATGTTGGAATAGGATCCATTGATCCTTTTGCGTCTGTCACACGCCCAACACTCGCGAGTTTGAAGCTCGTCACAGTCATCCCTTCCCAAATCCTACTCAGAATACCACAGATAAGGTTTAGACGTTCCGGATCTCAGGAATGGCCGCCAATAATTCTAGCCTATACTACGAAGGTTCTAATCTTAGATTAGAAACCCAAGAGATACACATTCAAGCTTGTTTGCATGAAGAACGGAAGTGGTTGTCAGGCACGCGTTCATAGGTGAGAATGGTGATGAGTGTCACATAATCATCACATTCATCATGTTCTTGGGTGCGAATGAATATCTTGGAGAAGAAATAGACTTTAGTTGAATAGAAAAACAACAGTACTTTGCATTAATTCATGAAGAACAGCAGAGCTCCACACCTTAATCTATGGTGTGTAGAAACTCCACCGTTGAAAATACATAATAACAAGGTCTAGGCATGGCCGTGAGGCCAGCCTCCAAAAGCGTCTAAGATAGCATAAGACTTATCAAATATATGAAAATACAATAGTAAAAGGTCCTATTTATAGAGAACTAGTAGCCTAGGGTTTACAGAAATAAGTAATTAATGCAGAAATCTTCTTCCGGGCCCACTTGGTGTGTGCTTGGGCTGAGCATTGAAGCTTCCATGTGTAGAGACTTTTCTTGGAGTTAAACGCCAGCTTTTGTGCCAGTTTGGACGTTTTGACGCCAGAATTCTTAAGCTGAATTGGAACACCAGTTTGGGCCATCAAATCTTGAGCAAAGTATGGACTATTATATATTGCTGGAAAGACCAGAATGTCTACTTTCCAACGCAATTGAGAGAGCGCCAATTGGGCTTCTGTAGCTCCAGAAAATCCACTTCGAGTGTAGGGAGGTCAGAATCTAACAGCATCTGCAGTCCTTTTTCAGCCTCTAAATAAGATTTTGCTCAGGTCCCTCAATTTCAGCCAGAAAATACCTGAAATCACAGAAAAACTATAATAAAAACATACTAAAAACTAACTAAAATATACTAAAAACATACTAAAAACAATGCCAAAAAGCGTATAAATTATCCGCTCATCAGGAATTAAAGGCTCAAAAAGTGGTTTACAAAGATAGATGCAAGGGTTGGCCATATGGGTTGGTGAGCTATACAAAGATGGCCTCAATCATACTAAATGCAATCCAAAACAACAAATATAGGACATATAGACTAAAGCAAATCTAAGATCATAATCATAAAAGGAGTTTATCACACAAGAACAAAAATTTGTGGTTGAAAATGTACAACCACACAATTAAAGCTCAAATCTCACTTGGTATTTGTTCAAGCTCTTTTCTATGTTCCATAAAAAGATACTTCAAGGAAGTTCAAAAAAAAGTTTCAAATCTAATCAATGGAATGCCCTAGAAAGGGGTTTCTTGAAAATTCTTTGTTGTTTTACCAAAACTTATTTACTATATGTATGTATGTATGTATGTATGTTGTGATGGATGCAATTTCAAAATCTTTCCTAGTTCTATTTCTAATTTTCAACAAGCAAAAATTAACATGAACAATTAGGACAAAATTGAACTAGGTGCTATACTATTCACGTTATCCAATCACAATTTCTATCTATAAAATATATACTAAGAAAAAGATGCAAAACGCAATAGATATAAACTATGAATGGTCTAAGACATATATACTAGAAGGAAATGCAATGCAATAATCAAAATCACTCCAAATATATACAAGAATTCTACTAAAAGAAGTAAAAATAAAGTGCAAGGTGTTTGGGAAAAGAAAGTTTACACCCTAAAATGGCGAATCCTCCCCCACACTTAAGCGTTGCACGGTCTTCCGTGCACAAACAAAATCCGGGGAGAATGTCTCTCAAGAGCTCCACCTTCGGTTGGCGGATGCGGGGGCTTGGGTTGTGTGGAGATTGCCAAGTCCATGTATGCTCGGCATCTCCCTCCTCGGTGTCCTCCTCCTCTCCCGGCTCCTTGTCTTTATGTCTCATCCTAAAAAAGAAGAGCAAAGTATAGTTAGGACTCATAGGGCAAGTAGCACAAAAAGGTAAAGGAGAGAGTAAATAAGCATCTAATTGAGGAATTTTGCATAGTGGCATGGAATACACACGACGGCCAGCTAACGTGGCATCCACACAATGAAAAAGTAAGCATGAGTTCCTCAACTAAATGGCCTAAGATGCAACTAAGAGATGAGTGTCATTCAAGCACATGCAACTTAGGTAACTACAACAAGAGTGAATTGAATGTAGGAATTATTAGATATTGAAGTTGTGCAAGTGAAAGCTCAAGAGTGATACAAAATAGCACAATAAACAACAACCAATCATTAATGAAAAGAAAACTATTTATTCATCATGAAAAACAAGGAAAAAGTCACATGGTATAGGTACTTGTTACAAAAAGTGCTACACTTGATAGCAATCAAGTTAGGTCACTCAAACAAATGCAAAGCATTAAAAAGAAACAAGTATCGGACATGTGATCCATATGATATGAAAATCAAGATGAACAAGTAATTTCAACTCAATTCACCAAAGTGAAAGTGCACAATTCAAGATGCCAAACAAGGATAAAGTTTAATGCATATGTGATGGGTGGATTTCTAATGGTATAGAATTTCACAATTGAAATCTCGTCGAAGTATAGTTTCTAAACCAACAATAATCCTTTCATACAAAAATTTGTTTGTCACAAATACAAACCCCTAAAATTATAAACCGAAGTATTTAAACCTTGGGTCGTCTCTCAAAGGAATTGCAGGGTAGTGTTCTTGTTATTGGTCATGGACATGTATATTTTGGGGCTTTGATTAGGAAACAAGAAAAGTAAATGATAAAGAAAATCAAATAGCAAAAAGGTCTTGGCAAGATTTGGTGGTCAAGGGTCTCTATCCTTATCACTAACCATAATATGATAATTGCAAGGATCAATCCCACTAAGTCATCCTCTAACAAGTAAAGAAAAGTCAAATGAGCTTTATCAACCCAAGTCCATAAGTCCTAGCTATTCGCTAATTGAATTAATAAGAACTAGAGTCAATGGCTATCAACTATCAATCACTTGGACATTAGTAACTCAAAAATTCCTAAGTTACCTTCCCAAGCCAAGAACATAAAATTCTACTCTAATATCTTCTCAAGAATTTTGACAAATACTTGGAAGGCATAAAAGGAAAGCATAGTAAATTGACAACAAGAATGAAATCTAACAACAATTATTGCAAGAAATTAACAACAACAATCAAAAAGAACACTATTGACATGAATTACCTCAAATTGAATTGAAAGAAACTGAAGAAACAAGAGCAGATCAACAACAAGTATGGAAACAAAGTAGAAGAAATTACAACAAAAGAATAGAAGAATGATGAATGTAACAACAAAGAATTGAGAAGTAGAAGTAGAAGAGAGCATGAATTAAAACCTAGATCTAAGATTATTGAACTAAACCTAATCCTAATTCCTAGAGAGAAGTGAGAGCTTCTCTCTCTAAAACTAACTAAAACTAATCCTAATGTGCAAGCCTATGTCAAAAGATTCATTCCCCTTCAATCCTTGGTCCTTTTAACTGTTTTAGCATCAAAGTTGGTTTAGATTGAGCCCCACAGCTTCTCAGAATTTGCTGGGCACGTTTTCACTTTAAAATCACGTGCCAGCATCGACGCGTACGCGTACAGCACGCGTGCACGTCCCTTGAGTTTTCACGATCCATGCGTGCGCGTACAGTGCGCATGATCCATGAGCTCATCCAATTCTTTGGCTTTTCTATGTGTTCTCCATTTGCATGCTTTTCTCTTCACTCCTTCGATCCATTCCTAGCCTTTTCAACCTGAAATTACTAGCAAACACATCAAGGCATCTAGTGGAATCAAAGGTGAATAAAAATTATCAAATTAAAGGTCTAAAAGCATATTTTCACATTTAAGCACAAATCAAGGGAGAATCACAAACCATGCTATTTCATTGAATAAATGTGAGAAAAGGTTGAGAAAATACTCCAAATTCATCACAAGATAAACTCTGAAAACGAGGTTTATCAATATGGTAGCTACAACATATGAATCAAACTCACAATTTATCTAGGCATTTAAACAAGGCTTTTATGCTCAGTGCACATATTTATCAAACTTGAAACCAAATTCAAGTAAGAAGCAACCCAATCAATGTTAAACAAACACTGGCAACTTATTTAATTGTCAAACAACTAAACTAAAGCTAATATAATTACCAAAATAAAAATGGAATGCAAACAAAATAAAGTAAAACAAGTAGAAAGGAGGGCAAAAGCAAGAGAAGAGAGGGGTGGAAGAAGAGAAGAAGAGAAGAAGTAGAAAGAAGAGGGGAAAAGAAGTATAAGGGTGAGAAAACAGGGGCATGCGTATGCACGGGCATGTGTGCGTACGCACACTTAGCGAATCGGGGGAGGTGTGCGTCCGCACCAGGTGTGCGAACGCTATCAGCAGAGAGAAAATCAAGATGCGTGCGTACTCACCTAGGTGTGTTCACGCACAGAAGGTAAAGAAATGGAGGGTGAGCGGACGTACAAGTGTGTGCGAACGCTCTGAACAGAGAGGACGCTTGTGCGCACGCATAGAACACACTTTTTTTTTTGAAAAATAATTGAAGGATCATGTGTGCATGCGCACACAGGTCCGTGCGCACGCACAGGAGCATAAGGGGGGCAGGGGTTCACGCACACACACTGTGCCAGTGCTGCGGACAGAGGGCAAAATCATACGTGTGCGTGAGCACAGGTCGGTGCGCACGCACAGGAAGCAGAAAATAGCTGTTTTGTGCGCACGCACAAGTACGTGCATACGCACAGATGCCCTGTTTTGCAAAAAATTTTCTTCAAAATTCTAAGGTACCAAGCCTTAGTTCAATCAAAACCAAACACCAAGACATGCAAGAACCCATAAATTCATGATCCAAACTAAAATTAACATAACTAACTCAAAATTAAACTAATTCTAAGCTAACCAAAACAAGCAAATATGCAATTAAGCCAAAATATATACAAAGAAAGAAGAGTTAGAACAATGTTACCAAGCACTTTTATTTAATGTCTTTAAGTTAGACAATTGGGAGGGCCCTTGCTATGGTGGCTTGTGCTTGATTTTTCCACCAATGCTAGAATGTCCAATGTCTTCCGGGATCCCAATCCTAACCATCAACAAAGACAACCAAAAAGCAAGCTATTTACATATTAACATATATACAATAGCCAAAAATTCAACACCATTGCAACTCCCCGGCAACGACGCCAAATTTGATAACGAGAATTTTTTGTATGGTTCGGAACCAATCAAAACTAGAATCAATTTGTTGGTAGCATAGTTCAAACCAACAATGAATTCTCAAGATCAAATGTTAATTCAAATTAAAGTAACCGAGATTAAGAGTAATTCAACCTCGGGTCGTTCTCCCTAGGAATTACAATGAAATGTTCAATTATTGGCTATGAGAGAGAGCATGGGGGATTGGGAAAGCAAGAGAGCAAGAGATGTAAATAGCAAGAAAGTAAGTGAGCATGCTGATGCCAAGGCATCTTAGGCTAGTTTCACTAGCCTTTTTCTTTTATTTTTAGTTGTTTTATGCATTTTCTTGAGCTTAAAGTAACCAAGAATGGTTAAAAGAATAACAAAGCAATGAACCATCCAAACAATATGATTTTGATGCAAATTCCATGAGTTTTAGTTATATTACTTGAATGCTATGAATGGAAGATTTCTCATGAAATTTTGCAAGACTTTGATGCAATTGTTTGGATGATTTCAGGGAAGAAGAGGCTAGGCAAGGAAGCAACAAAATCAATGAAGGAAGCTTGAATATCACATGTGGAGTTTAAGTTCCAGTTTAAGCCTAAACTGGAGCTTAAACGCCAGAATCATGAAGGCTAAGAAATGCTGAAACTGAAGTTTAACCTCCAGTTTAACCTTAAACTGGAGGTTAAACGCCAGAATGGAAGTCTCACCAAAGAAGCATTTCCACGTTTAACCTCCAGTTTGACCTTAAACTGGAGGTTAAACGCCAGAATGAGAATGCCAATCAGGAAGCATTGCCACGTTTAACCTCCAGTTTAACCTTAAACTGGAGGTTAAACGCCAGAAATGGGAAGTGCACCAGGGAGCCATTTCCACGTTTAAGCTCCAGTTTAACCTTAAACTGGAGCTTAAACGTGTTCGACCAAGTTTTCTCCTCCAGGGTTGCTTTCTCCATTTCCACGTTTAAGCTCCAGTTTAACCTTAAACTGGAGCTTAAACGTGTTCGACACCTCCAGGGCTACCTTTCTCAGCTTCCACGTTTAAGCTCCAGTTTAACCTTAAACTGGAGCTTAAACGTGTTCGACCTCCAGGATGCCTTCTTCCATTTCCACGTTTAAGCTCCAGTTTAACCTTAAACTGGAGCTTAAACGTGTTCGACCTCCAGGGCTGCCTTTTCTATCTCCACGTTTAAGCTTCAGTTTAACCTTAAACTGAAGCTTAAACGTGTTCGACTAAGTTACCCTCCAGGGCTGCCTTCTTCCATTTCCACGTTTAAGCTTCAGTTTAACCTTAAACTGAAGCTTAAACGTGCTTCCACAAAAGGCATCACTGGAAGTGTCTGGCGTTTAAGCTGCAGTTTAAGCTTAAACTGCAACTTAAACGCCACTCTTGGAAAAGGTTTCTGGGCCAAAAATATTGCGGTTTAAGTTAGTATTTGAGCACAAACATTAACTTAAACTTACTCTGGTATGAAACCCAATTGAATATCATGGTTTATGAGATTGGGCCTGAAGGATTGATGAGTCTGAAATTTCAATTTATTGAGTCATGTGTCATTATTTGATTATCACTAAGTTGGCTCAATGAATGTTACAGAATTTGGATCAACAGCCTCATCAAGATTATGGATCATAAACCCAAGGCAAAAGGAAAGCAGGGAGAGGCCTCAAAGCCCAAGAAACACAACAGAAGCTCAATATAGAAAGTGTATAAATAGGATAGAATTTAAGTTAGGAAAAACTTTTACCTTTTCATTTAGCTAGTTTTCATATCTTTGTAATTGAATTCAGAGCTATGACTCACTAAACCCCTTTCATTGGGTTAGGGAGCTCTATTGTAATTCAATGAATCAATAATAGTTTATCTTCTTCTTCAATCTTTTCTCTTGAATTTTGTTAGAAAGCTTCTCGATCTAATTCCATTGGGTAGTTGTCTTGGGAAAGAAACTACCCATAATTGGAATCCTTCGGAACCTTGGGAAAGGAATGGAGGATTCATGCTAGAGAAGCTTTCTCACAGTGAATTGGATTGGGGTTTGGATGGATATTGTGACATGTAATCTTACCAAATTGTGGTTCATGAAACTGTGTGGTATAATCAGTGATCGAGCATCATCTCTTCTTATGAACATTTAAACCAAGGGATTGGGAATTTGTTTGTTTTTAGAGAGAATTGGTGAGCCAAGGGATTGGGATCCAATCATATAAGATTGCCAAGCAAAATTCAATGAATGCATTGGTTGAGGAAGAGATAAACATATTTTGATTCGGAGATCTCAATATCTCCTAACACCCAATGAATTCCCCATTTCTGATTTCCACTTTCTATTTACATTCTGCAACTCAATTCATGCAATCACCCCCATTCCCTTTTAATTTCAGCAATTTAGCTTCTGCTCTTTAATTCATGCAATTTAAGATTCCGCCATTTCAATTTCTTGTCATTTACTTTTCCCGCCAATTTTACATTCCGCAATTCTCATCTAAATCTTGATTCCGCTCAACTAGAACACACTTCTAATCTGAATTGCTCACTCAACCAATCCTTGTGGGATTCGACCTCACTCTATTGTGAGTTTTTACTTGACGATAACCGGTGCACTTGCCGGAAGGAATTTTGCCGATCGTGCAATTTCCTAAATCGTAGCATAACAAGTTTATGCACCATCAAGTTTATGGCGCCGTTGCCGGGGATTGGTTTTCGATTGACAATTCTCCAATTGGAAGTTAACTAGATTGAGCATTTTTTTTGTTTTGATTAATTCAGTACAAGTTACTTGTTGAATTTTAATTTCTGCACTCTGTTACATGCTTTCTTTCTTTATGCCTTTAAATTCAAGCAACTAACTCACTGACTCACTAACTGTTTGAATTAATTCCTCAATTGCTCTAACCATACTCTTCCATTAACCAAGAGTATTTCACTTGTTTGTTGCCTGTGTTGTGTTCTTGTATGACAGGTAGGAGAGGAGAGACATCAACTCCTCCATATACCGAACCAGAGAGGACCCTTCATAGACTTAGAAGGGAAGCAAGAGGGAAGAGAGTACTGGGAGAAGAAGAATCTGAAGGAGAATCTGAGGACAATTTTGAGGAAGCTCTAGATCTCAACATGGATAGAGAAGTTCACAACCATGAGAGAGCTGATGGAAACAATGCCATTCCTGAGAGGAGGGTTCTTAGTTCATACATAAACCCAACCTCTGGGAATTGTGGTAGCAGCATTCAGAAACCACCCATTCAGGCCAACAATTTTGAACTCAAACCACAGCTAATATCACTTGTGGAGAATCATTGTTCATTTGGTGGGAGTGCTAATGAAGATCCCAACCAACATCTCACAAAATTCCTGAGAATTTGTGACACTGTGAAGTCCAATGGAGTCCAGGAAGATGCCTATAAACTGCTTTTGTTCCCATTTTCACTTAGGGACAAAGCAGCTAAGTGGCTGGAATCATTCCCAAGGGGGAGTCTAACAACATGGGACGAGGTGGAAAGCAAGTTTCTGGCACGTTTCTACCCCCCACAAAAGGTCAATAGGCTTCGATCTGAGGTTCAGACTTTTAGACAACAAGATGGTGAAACTCTCTACGAGGCATGGGAGAGATTCAAGGATTTGACAAGGAAATGCCCACCAGACATGTTCCATGATTGGGTGCAATTGCATATTTTCTATGATGGACTCTCTTATGAATCAAGGAAGGCTGTAGACCATTCATCAGGAGGTTCATTGAACAGGAAAAAGACTGTGGAAGAAGCCATTGAAGTGATTGAGACAGTGGCTGAGAATGAGTACTACTATGCATCAGAGAGGCACAACACTAAGGGAGTCATGGAGCTGAACCATGTTGATACAATTCTAGCCCAAAACAAGGTGTTTGCCAAGCAACTAGCAGAGCTTACCAGGCAATTAGAAACAAAGCAAGTGGCTGCAATACACACACAAGATCAAGAGGAAGTAAGCATTGAAGGAGGTGATTGGGAAGAGGCCAACTATGTGGGAAACCAACAAAGGCAATCATATGATCCACATTCCAACACTTACAACCCAGGATGGAAAAATCACCCAAACTTTGGGTGGGGGAACCAACAAACCCAACCACAAAACCACAAACCTTACAACCACAACCAACATAACAATTCCACATACCAAAACTCCAACCAAAGATCATACCAAGCCACACAAAACACTTACTCCCAACCATCATATCATGGCCAAAATAATCAACCTACCCAACTTAATCCGAACCAACAATTTCAAGATCAATTAAACCGGATAGAAGGAATGCTTGCAACCATGAGTCAAGACATAACTGAATTGAAAGCTTTTAAGGAAGAAGTAAATTCTAACCTGCAAAACCAAGGAGCTGCCATCCAGAAGCTAGAAAATCAAATTTTGTATTTGTCTAAGCAAACCCCTGGGACAAGCGTTTCTCATGCTGCCAAGGCTATTGCAAGGGAAGAATGTAAGGCCATAACCCTCAGAAGTGGAAAGAATCTAAAGGAGATCTCAAAGGAAACCACAGAGGATGAAGCAAGGGAACATGTGAGAGACAAGGAACAAGGACAATCTTTTACACCGTCCGCAACAAAAGAAAAAGAAAAAGAGGTCCTGAAGCCTTATACACCTAAAGCACCATATCCTCAACGTTTGATGAAAAGTGAAAAGGATGGTCAATTCTCCAGGTTCTTGGAGATTTTCAAGAAGCTCCAAATCAACATTCCGTTTGCTGAGGCAATAGAGCAAATGCCACTCTATGCAAAATTCTTAAAAGAATTAATGACCAAGAAGAGAAGCTGGAGAAATGAGGAAACTGTGTTGTTAACTGAAGAATGCAGTGCCATCATTCAGCACAAATTGCCTCAGAAATTGAAGGACCCAGGCAGTTTCCAAATCCCCTGCATCATAGGAGAAGTCATGGTGGAGAAGGCCTTGTGTGACTTAGGGGCCAGCATCAATTTGATGTCTCTAACAATGATGAGAAGAATGAAGATTGAGGAAGCCAAACCAACAAGAATGGCCCTCCAATTGGCAGATCGAACTTTTAAATTCCCTCATGGGATAGTTGAGGATTTGTTGGTGAAAGTGGGAGATTTTATATTTCCTGCTGATTTTGTGGTGTTAGATATGGAGGAAGAAGCCAAAGCTTCAATAATTCTGGGAAGACCCTTCCTAGCTACTGCTGGAGCCATCATAGATGTACAAAAGGGTGAACTCACTCTTAGACTACATGATGAGAAATTGGTGTTTAACGTATTCAAGGCAATGAGCTATCCATCAGAATCACTAAGGGAATGCATGAGGGTTGATGTAGTGGACATTGCAGTACAAGAAATTTTTGAGGAAACAATAAAGGAAGTGGCAGATGAGGAGTTCACCAAGGATATTGAAGTTAGTGACATCAAGGCTGCTGAAACAACCATGCCAAGCATGCCAGAGAGAGTGAAAGAAGAGAAGGAAGCACCAAAACCTGAGCTCAAAGCATTGCCCCCTAATCTCAAGTATGCATACTTGAGTAGTGATGAGAGTCACCCTGTTATCATTAGCTCTGCCCTGAGCCAAGAACAGGAAGAAGAATTGATCAAGGTGCTACAAACTCATCAAGATGCCATTGGATGGACCCTAGCCGATTTGAAAGGGATAAGTTCATCCATATGCATGCATAAAATCTTGTTAGAAGAGGATGCTAGACCCTCCATTCAAGCTCAGAGAAGATTGAATCCCGTCATGAAAGAGGTGGTACAAAAGGAAGTCATGAAGTTATGGCAGGCAGGGGTAATCTACCCCATTTCTGATAGCCCATGGGTTAGTCCCATCCATGTAGTTCCCAAGAAAGGTGGCATAACTGTGGTGCCAAATGAGAAGAACGAACTCATACCCACAAGAACCGTCACTGGGTGGAGGATGTGCATAGACTACAGGAAGCTCAATGAAGCCACCAGAAAGGATCATTTCCCACTCCCATTCATGGATCAGATGCTTGAAAGGCTTGCCGGACATGCTTACTATTGCTTTTTAGATGGATATTCAGGCTACAACCAAATAGTAGTTGATCCTAAAGATCAAGAGAAAACATCATTTGTTTGTCCATATGGAGTTTTTGCTTACAGACGCATGCCCTTTGGATTGTGCAATGCACCTGCCACTTTCCAAAGATGCATGCTGTCCATCTTTTCGGACATGATTGAAAAATTTATTGAGGTCTTCATGGACGATTTTTCTGTGTTTGGAGATTCTTTTCCTAGCTGCCTACACCACCTTGCCTTGGTGCTTAAGAGGTGCCAAGAGACTAACCTAGTATTAAACTGGGAAAAGTGTCATTTCATGGTCACAGAAGGAATAGTCCTTGGCCACAAAATCTCTAATAGAGGCATTGAGGTGGACAGAGCTAAGGTGGAACTCATTGAAAAATTACCTCCACCAAGTAATGTCAAGGCAGTTAGGAGTTTTTTGGGACACGCTGGTTTTTACAGAAGGTTTATTAGAGACTTTTCTAAAATAGCCAAACCTTTGAGTAACTTGCTTGTCTCTGATACACCCTTTGTATTTGATAAAAATTGCATGCTAGCCTATGAACTTTTGAAGCAAAAACTTTCCTCTGCACCTATCATTGCCCCACCTGATTGGAACTTACCTTTTGAACTGATGTGTGATGCATCAGACCTTGCTATTGGGGCAGTGTTAGGACAAAGGAAAGACAATTTGGTACATGTGATTTATTATGCCAGTAAAGTCTTGAATGATAACCAAAGGAATTACACAACCACTGAAAAAGAACTCTTGGCAATAGTCTTTGCATTTGACAAATTTAGATCCTATCTCATTGGATCTAAAGTCATTGTCTTCACTGATCATTCAGCTTTAAAATACTTACTTGCTAAACAAGAATCCAAACCAAGACTTATTAGATGGGTTCTTTTGTTGCAGGAATTTGACATTGAAATCAAAGACAAGAAAGGTGTAGAGAACAAGGTGGCAGACCATTTATCAAGAATACCATGTGAAGAAGGAAGCGCACAAAGCACACATATAAATGAGTGCTTTCCTGATGAACAACTCATGGTAATTCACAAAGCACCCTGGTTTGCAGACATAGCTAACTTCAAGGCCACTGGGAGTTTACCGTTGGAATTTAACAAACATCAAAGGAAGAAATTGGTAAATGATGCCAAATACTTCATCTGGGACGAACCATACTTGTTCAAAAAATGTTCCGATGGCATACTCAGAAGATGCATATCCGAGGAAGAAGGAAGGGAAGTCTTATGGGACTGCCATGGCTCCACTTATGGAGGACATTTTGCAGGAGAAAGAACAGCAGCTAAGGTGTTGCAGTGTGGTTTTTATTAGCCCACTATCTTCAAAGATGCAAAAGAATTAGTGAAGCATTGCCATGAATGCCAGAAAGCAGGGAACCTGCCAAGAAGAAATGAAATGCCACAACAATTCATTCTAGAACTTGAATTGTTTGATGTATGGGGGATAGATTTCATGGGACCCTTTCCCTCCTCATACTCAAATAATTACATTCTTGTGGCAGTAGACTATGTCTCCAAATGGGTTGAAGCAATAGCAACTCCAACCAATGATAATAAGGTAGTCATGAACTTCCTCAGAAAACACATTTTTTGCCGTTTTGGGGTTCCAAGAGCAATCATCAGTGATGGAGGAAGCCACTTCTGCAACAAACCATTAGAGGCATTGCTTCTAAAATATGGAGTCAAACACAAGGTAGCCACACCATACCATCCACAGACAAGTGGGCAAGCCGAAATATCTAACAGAGAACTCAAAAGGATCCTGGAAAAGACTGTGGGAACTTCAAGGAAGGACTGGTCGATTAAGCTGGATGATGCTCTTTGGGCATATAGGACAGCTTTCAAAACACCAATTGGAATGTCTCCTTACCAACTAGTATATGGAAAAGCTTGCCATTTGCCACTGGAGTTGGAGCACAAGGCATACTGGGCCTTGAAACTTTTGAACTTGGACAACAAAGCTGCTGGAGAAAGAAGGATGTTGCAAATTCAAGAGTTGGAAGAATTCAGAACGGAAGCTTATGAGAATGCCAAAATTTACAAAGAAAGAGCAAAGAAGAAGCATGACAGCAACATAGCCCCAAGGAAATTTGAAGAAGGACAAAAAGTATTGCTCTACAATTCTAGGCTGAAGCTATTTCCAGGGAAGCTAAAATCAAGGTGGTCTGGACCATTCCTTGTCACCAAGGTCTCCAAATATGGACAAGTAGAAATCATGGAAGAAAAGTCACAACGAACCTTCATTGTGAACGGTCAAAGACTCAAACATTACTTGGGAGATGTGGAGGAGAAGGACAAAGTTAAATATCACCTCAACTGAGGAAGCTGACCGTCAAGCTAATGACGTTAAAGAAGCGCTTGTTGGGAGGCAACCCAACCTGAGGTAATACCCTTTTGCTGTTTCTTTTATTTGTTTCAATAAAAGGGGTGAAGTAGTTTCTGTGCATTGCAAAGAATTAAGTTTGGTGTTTCACACCAAACAATGAATTCGTGGATCAATAATTCAAAGGGGAATGTGTGACTCTAAGTTTGGTGTTCCACCATAAAGAGCAACTGAACACAACAACCTTTGAATTATATGAAAGGAACAACCATTCTAAGCAGTCACAGAAATGCTTAAAACCTTTAGCAGCAACTTCATTCCAAAGAGAACTCAAGGATTCAAAGCACAGAGAAGTAAGTGGGAGACTAAGTTTGGTGTTCACACACCAA
The DNA here is from genome assembly GCF_059453495.1 of Arachis ipaensis. NCBI lineage: Eukaryota > Viridiplantae > Streptophyta > Magnoliopsida > Fabales > Fabaceae > Arachis > Arachis ipaensis. The sequence goes on from NC_142438.1 coordinate 128,229,859, forward strand.
CTTAAGACTCAGATACTTACCCACACATAGTTGAGCTAACCACTCAAGTGCTTGAGAAGCAAGCAACTTCATCACTCTTTGCAGGAAATGAAACAAGGATCTTAAAGCATGAAGCAACATTTAGGAGAAGAAGAAGAAATCAAATTGTTTCCTGGCAACAAAGAGAAAACAAGGAATTTCACAAGGTGGTATTGTTCCTTGATAATTCTTTAAAAAGGGCAAACAAAAGCATGCTTGTTCTGGTTTAAACTGTAAATGTTGAATCTTTCTGGAATGTGAAGTTTTTAGTATATTTGTCTGTTTATTGCTTTGAATAAAGTGAATGCCTAGATGTTTGGATATAACTTCACCTTCTTAAACAAGTGCTTGCCATGCTTGTTCTGTTTCCAAAAATAAAAGAAAAGTTTGAACAAAAGTAACTTAGCTCAATTAGTGACAAATCAAGTAGAATTAAGTGGTGGTATGCTTGCTTGATTGTTTAGTCAGATCACTGGAATTAGAGTGTAGAATTATCATTTTTTGTAGAAATTGAAAACTGTCTATGGATCTTGATGAATAAATGTCTTTGGCCATGAAAAAAAAAAAAAAAAAAAAAGAAGAAAAAGCCACTGAAAAAGGGTAACCAAAAAGCAAGAAAATTGAGAAAATAAGCTAGGCACCAATGGTTTGAACTTCTGAGACAAATGCCTGTGGTGTTTATGTATTAAGGATATGCTTGGATGAATAGGTTCTGAGGAGTGTTTCAACACTTGGTAACTTGGGTTAACTAACCCGGGATTATCAACCAAAAGTCCATTATCAAGAGCAACCTAAATACAAAACATTTAGTCACACAAAGAGGTGCTGGGCACCAATGTCTCAAGAAGAAATGTGAACTAAAATGCCTGAAGTGGATATGTGTAGTGCACTGATAAGAAAAAGAAAATGCCAAAGGCTTGTGCAACACATGACACCAAGCAAGCAAGGAGCAAAGGAGCTCTAAGAAAAAGAAAAGAAAAACAAAGAAGAGAAAAGTGCCAAGGACATAAGAATAACAAGAGGCCATAGCAGTGTTTGATGAATGCAATGAAAAAGTGATAATCTTACCTGATAAGAATGAAAAAGTGATGCTGCAACTTTCTGCATAAAACCCTTCTGATGAACTTCAAATGCTTGCTAATATAGCCAATGTAATTGCTTTCTGTTTCATACTTTCTTCTCAAATAACTCAGGACTTGCTTAGGGACAAGCAAGTATTAAGTTTGGTGTTGTGATGCCAAGGCATCTTAGGCTAGTTTCACTAGCCTTTTTCTTTTATTTTTAGTTGTTTTATGCATTTTCTTGAGCTTAAAGTAACCAAGAATGGTTAAAAGAATAACAAAGCAATGAACCATCCAAACAATATGATTTTGATGCAAATTCCATGAGTTTTAGTTATATTACTTGAATGCTATGAATGGAAGATTTCTCATGAAATTTTGCAAGACTTTGATGCAATTGTTTGGATGATTTCAGGGAAGAAGAGGCTAGGCAAGGAAGCAACAAAATCAATGAAGGAAGCTTGAATATCACATGTGGAGTTTAAGTTCCAGTTTAAGCCTAAACTGGAGCTTAAACGCCAGAATCATGAAGGCTAAGAAATGCTGAAACTGAAGTTTAACCTCCAGTTTAACCTTAAACTGGAGGTTAAACGCCAGAATGGAAGTCTCACCAAAGAAGCATTTCCACGTTTAACCTCCAGTTTGACCTTAAACTGGAGGTTAAACGCCAGAATGAGAATGCCAATCAGGAAGCATTGCCACGTTTAACCTCCAGTTTAACCTTAAACTGGAGGTTAAACGCCAGAAATGGGAAGTGCACCAGGGAGCCATTTCCACGTTTAAGCTCCAGTTTAACCTTAAACTGGAGCTTAAACGTGTTCGACCAAGTTTTCTCCTCCAGGGTTGCTTTCTCCATTTCCACGTTTAAGCTCCAGTTTAACCTTAAACTGGAGCTTAAACGTGTTCGACACCTCCAGGGCTACCTTTCTCAGCTTCCACGTTTAAGCTCCAGTTTAACCTTAAACTGGAGCTTAAACGTGTTCGACCTCCAGGATGCCTTCTTCCATTTCCACGTTTAAGCTCCAATTTAACCTTAAACTGGAGCTTAAACGTGTTCGACCTCCAGGGCTGCCTTTTCTATCTCCACGTTTAAGCTTCAGTTTAACCTTAAACTGAAGCTTAAACGTGTTCGACTAAGTTACCCTCCAGGGCTGCCTTCTTCCATTTCCACGTTTAAGCTTCAGTTTAACCTTAAACTGAAGCTTAAACGTGCTTCCACAAAAGGCATCACTGGAAGTGTCTGGCGTTTAAGCTGCAGTTTAAGCTTAAACTGCAACTTAAACGCCACTCTTGGAAAAGGTTTCTGGGCCAAAAATATTGCGGTTTAAGTTAGTATTTGAGCACAAACATTAACTTAAACTTACTCTGGTATGAAACCCAATTGAATATCATGGTTTATGAGATTGGGCCTGAAGGATTGATGAGTCTGAAATTTCAATTTATTGAGTCATGTGTCATTATTTGATTATCACTAAGTTGGCTCAATGAATGTTACAGAATTTGGATCAACAGCCTCATCAAGATTATGGATCATAAACCCAAGGCAAAAGGAAAGCAGGGAGAGGCCTCAAAGCCCAAGAAACACAACAGAAGCTCAATATAGAAAGTGTATAAATAGGATAGAATTTAAGTTAGGAAAAACTTTTACCTTTTCATTTAGCTAGTTTTCATATCTTTGTAATTGAATTCAGAGCTATGACTCACTAAACCCCTTTCATTGGGTTAGGGAGCTCTATTGTAATTCAATGAATCAATAATAGTTTATCTTCTTCTTCAATCTTTTCTCTTGAATTTTGTTAGAAAGCTTCTCGATCTAATTCCATTGGGTAGTTGTCTTGGGAAAGAAACTACCCATAATTGGAATCCTTCGGAACCTTGGGAAAGGAATGGAGGATTCATGCTAGAGAAGCTTTCTCACAGTGAATTGGATTGGGGTTTGGATGGATATTGTGACATGTAATCTTACCAAATTGTGGTTCATGAAACTGTGTGGTATAATCAGTGATCGAGCATCATCTCTTCTTATGAACATTTAAACCAAGGGATTGGGAATTTGTTTGTTTTTAGAGAGAATTGGTGAGCCAAGGGATTGGGATCCAATCATATAAGATTGCCAAGCAAAATTCAATGAATGCATTGGTTGAGGAAGAGATAAACATGTTTTGATTCGGAGATCTCAATATCTCCTAACACCCAATGAATTCCCCATTTCTGATTTCCACTTTCTATTTACATTCTGCAACTCAATTCATGCAATCACCCCCATTCCCTTTTAATTTCAGCAATTTAGCTTCTGCTCTTTAATTCATGCAATTTAAGATTCCGCCATTTCAATTTCTTGTCATTTACTTTTTCCGCCAATTTTACATTCCGCAATTCTCATCTAAATCTTGATTCCGCTCAACTAGAACACACTTCTAATCTGAATTGCTCACTCAACCAATCCTTGTGGGATTCGACCTCACTCTATTGTGAGTTTTTACTTGACGATAACCGGTGCACTTGCCGGAAGGAATTTTGCCGATCGTGCAATTTCCTAAATCGTAGCATAACAAGTTTATGCACCATCACATGCAAGGAAAGTAAATGGCAACTCTTGCCAAGAAGTGGGTAATCTAGGTTTCTTATCCTAATTATAGACCACAAACATGGCAATTGTGTGGAAGCAATCCAAATCAATCAATCCTCCTTGAGAATTAGTCAAAAGGCGTAATTGATCTCAATCCATAAGTTCTAGTCAACTCACTAATTACTTAGTGAAAGACTAGCGTCAATGGAAACCAAACCAATTAACCATTCTCACACAATGCGGAATGGACATCCACAACTCAATTCCACCCAAACACCCAATTTTTTCAACCAAGAGTGTGAAAACTAAACATGCAAGAATTTAAACATCAAAGCAATTAAATAAACATGCAAGGAATTAAAAGTCAAAACAATTAAAGTCAAAGCAATAAAATGCAAGGAAAGGAAACTTAAAGTGCAAGAAAACCTCTTGGCAAGCAATTGAGAGCTAAGGTTACCTATCCTAGCCATTGACCACAAACACATGATGAATATGAAGAGTTAATCCTACTTAGTCAACCTTACATCGAAGATAAGTCAAATAGGCATAGTTGATTTCAATCCCTAAGTCCTATGTCAACACTAAGGGGTCACATAGAGTCAAGAGAAACCAAATCAACTAACTCACTCTAATATATCAACAAGAATGGACATCAATAACTCAAGGAACACCAAAGTCAACAATTCCAAGCCAAGAGTGAAGAAAAGCTATGTAAAAACTAAGCCAAGCATTTTATCAAACACTTGGTGTGCATGAGAATAAAATAATATTAAAATACATTAAAATAAATTCTAAAACTACCAAAGCAAGGAAATGACAATGACAACTCAAGAAAGCAATAAATGGCATGGAAACATAAATTTGCATTAATTGGAATTAAAATAACAAAAAGTGTTTATAACATAAAAATTGCCATAAAAGAGAAAATAACAAAAGAGATGAAGAAGATAAAGACAAGAAAGCATAAAAACATAAAGGAAACTACATTAAAGCAAGAATTAAAGTGCTGAAATTAAAAGAAAACTAAGCTAAAAACCCTAATTCTAGAGAGAGGGGGGAGCTTCTCTCTCTAGAAAACAACCTACATAACGCTAAACTAACCCTAATTTCTCCCCCCTTCACATGGAGTAAGGCCTTCCTTCATATAACACTCAATCAGCTTTAGAAAATCCCAAAATTGGGCCCTGGAGGCCCAAAAATTGCCCCTAGCGATTTGCAAAAAATGAGTCACGCGCTGGGACGTGTGCGGACGCACAGGTGTGTGCGTCCGCACACATGCTGATTTCTTTCTTGTGCGTACGCACAGGTGGTTGTCCGCATGCACACTCCAATGTGTGCTTCTCCTTGGTTTTCTTCATGTTTTCTCCCTTTGTACATGCTTCCTTCCACTTTTGCCTTGCCAAACTTTTTGCTAGAATCGAAAATCACTCAACAAATATGTCATGGCATCGAATGGCATAAAAGTGGGATAAAAGTGATTAAAATAAGTACAAAATAGCATGTTTTCACATTTAAGCACAATTAAGGGAGAGAACACAAAAGCATGCTATTTGGATGAATAAATGTGGGTTTATATGCTGAAATCTATTTAAATCAAACCAAAATATACTGGAAAATATGGACTCATCAGTTACCCATGATATGAATCTGATATCTCGTATGAATCATGTGCTCGATAGTTTTTGTGTCTCTCTAATGGCGACTTCCTTCCTTTCGCAACCTAGGTTATGTTTCTTTTGCTTTATTGGGCGAGCTCTTTGATCTAGGGTGAGCTTGTGGCATATCACGTCTGGGGTGATTCCAGGCATATCGGCTGGAGTCCAAGCAAATAAGTCAGTGTTTGCTTGGATAGAGCAACAAGTTTTTGTGTTTTATCTGCATTCAAAGTGTAACCGATGTTAGTACTTTACAATTCATCATCAGTTAGTCTTACCTTTCGGAGGTTGTCAGTTAGGGTAGGTCGCTTGATAAACCCCATTTTTTAGGGTTTATCTTGTGCTTAATTGATTGGATTTTATCCACTAAACTCACACTTATTCATATACTTTGCATGTTTTACATTTTCCTTCTTAATTTTGTGCTATGATTGAAAACATGCTTCTTTGGCCTTAAATTTGCTAATTTTAATCCCATCTTATTACCATTCGATGCCATGATATGTTTGTTAAGTATTTTCAGGGTTTATAGGGCAGGAATGGCTTAGAGGATGGAAAGGAAGCATGCAAAAGTGGAAGAAATACAAGAAATTGAAGGAATTGCTAAGCTGTCAATCCTGACCTCTTTGTACTAAATCGATCATAACTTGAGCAATATAGGTCCAAATGAGGCGGTTTTAGTTGCGTTAGAAAGCTAACATCTGGGGCTTCAAAATGATATGCAATTTCCCATAGTTGCCATGCAGTTAGGCGACTCGCACGCGTGGATCACGCGTATGCGTGACCTTGCGAAAGTTCAGCGATGCGTACGCGTAGGCGACACTTACGCGTGACAGAGCCACGTGCTACACGTATCAGAAAACATTGGGGGCAATTTCTAGGCTGTTTTTGGCCCAGTTCCAAGCCCGAAAACATAGATTAGAGGCTGCAGAGTGGAGGAATCATTCATACAACATTCATTCACATAATTTTAGGTTTTAGATATAGTTTTTAGAGGGAGAGGCTCTCTCCTCTCTCTAGGTTTTAGGTTTCTTAGTTTTAATTCTTCTCAATTTTAGATTTCTATCTTAGTTTAATTTAGTTTTTCTTCTACTTTTAATTGCTCTAGGATTCTAGTTTATTTATTTCCCTTATTGATTACTTTATGTTGCCATTTTAGTTTATGAATTCTCATGTTAGATTCAATTTCCCTTTTAATGCAATTTGAAGTATTTCTTAATTATTGTTCCTTTCTTCGTTTGTTATTATTGATGTTTGCAATTGGTTGTTTAGATTTAATATTCCTTGTTAGTTTTCTATGTTTTTATATTGTGCCCTCCAAGTGTTTGATAAAATGCTTGGGAGGGTTTTAAGTTAGATCTTTATATTCATAGCTTGAATTGATTAATTGGAGACTCTTGAATCATCATAAGTCTCTTGTTAGTTGGTGATTGAAACTTGCTAGTTGGCTTGAGCTTCACTAACTCTAGTCTTTGATTAGGACTTGTGAAGTCAAGTTGATTTTATCACTTGACTTACCTTCAATTGTTAGAGGTTGACTAAGTGAGAGCAAAAGGCAATTACTATCACAAGTGACTATGATAATGGGGATAGGAATTCCAATTATCAATTGATAAACCACTATTTCATGGTTTATCTTATGCTCAATTGAGTGGTTTTTATCAACTCTTTACCCACTTATTCATACTATTTTCATGGTTTTACATTTGCCTTCCTAATTATGTGCTTTGATTGAAAACATGCTTTTTTGGCCTTAAGTTCCCTATGTTTAATCCTCTCTTATTACCATTAGATGCCTTGATATGTGTGTTAAGTGATTTCAGAGATTACAGGGCAAGAATGGCTCAGAGGATGGAAAGAAAGCATGCAAAATTGGAAGGAATACAAGAAGTTGGAGAAATTGCTAAGCTGTCCAGCCTGACCTCTTCGCACTAAAACAGACATAACTTGAGCTACAGAGGTCCAAATGATGTGGTTCTAGTTGCGTTGGAAAGCTAACGTCCGGGGCTTCGATTTGATATATAATTTTTTATAGCTCCCTCGAAGCCATGTGCACAAACGCGTGGATCACGCTAACGCGTGACCTGGCAGAAACACAATCCACGCAAACGCGTGGACGACGCTTTCGCGTCACTTTCCCGCGACCTATACGTACCAGAATACGCTGGGGGCGATTTCTGGGCTGTTTTGACCCAGTTTTCGGCCCGGAAAACACAGATTAGAGGCTATAAAGTGGGGGAATGCATCCATTCATAATCATCAACTCATTATTCACTTTTAATATTTTAGATGTAGTTTTTAGAGAGAGAGGTTCTCTCCTCTCTCTTAGGATTTAGTTTTAGGATTGAGGATTATTTTTTCTTCATCACAGGTTCAATGTTCCTTTAATTTATATTTCTCTTTTACTTTTATATACTCTAATACTTTTATTTGTATTTGACTTATGTTGCCCAATTGGCTTATGAACCCTTCATGTTAGGATTTTCTTAACTAATAATTTGAGGTATTTCAGATCTAAGATTCTTATTTAGCTTTTTATATTATTGACTTTAATTGATTAACTGGAAGCTCTTGAGTTATCAACTATCCGTGGTTGGTTGATATGTCGGCTAATTGACTGGTATTCCACTAACTCTAGTCTTTCCTTAGGAGTTGGCTAGGACTTGGGAATCTAACTAATTAGTCCACTTGACTTTCCTTTGCTTTAGGTTAACTAAGTGGGATTAACTTCCATTCTCATAGGAGTAACTAGGATAGGACTTCCAAATTTTCATACCTTGCCAAGAGTTTATTTTATAGTCATTTATTTATTTTACTTATCATTTAAATTACTTGTTCCTTACTTTCAAAACCCCCAATTTACAAAACTCATAACCAATAATAAGAACACCTCCCTGCAATTCCTTGAGAAGACGACCCGAGGTTTAAATACTTCGGTTATCAATTTTTAAGGGGTTTGTTACTTGTGACAACCAAAACGTTTGTAAGAAAGGATGATTGCTTGGTTTAGAAACTATACTTGCAACGAGAATTTATTCTGAATTCTAGATCACGCAAAAGTTCTCTCTTCAAAATGGCGCCGTTGCCGGGGAATTGCAAACGTGTGCCTTATTATTGGTTATTGTAAATATTTGCTTTTTGTTTGTTTATTTGTTTTTATTTTTGCTTTTTCATAAATTAAGAGGTTATTGGTTTTTATTTACTTATTAAAATTTTTTTTCAAAAACTTGTTCTTCGTGTTCATCTTGATCTCCAAGTTGTTTTCTTCGTTTTGATCTAAAAAATTTTAAGTTCGGTGTCATTTTATTGTTTTTCTCTTTCCTCATTTAATTCAAAAATATCTTTTCCCTTTATTTTAATTGAATTTTCAAAATTTGCATTTAAATTTCAAAATTCAAATCTTTTTCAAAAATCATATCTTTTTCAAAATCTTATCTTATCTTATTTCAAAAATCAAATTTCAAATTTTAAAATATTTAAATTTTAAAATTCAAAATTCAAAATTTAAATTTAAAATTTTAAATTCAAACCTTTTCAAAATTTAAAACTTTTTTATATTGTTGACTTTTTCAAAATTCAAAATTTAATTTTTCAAATTCAAAATTCAAATTTCAATAACCTTTTAATTTAAATTTGTTTTTATTTTCGTTTTTAATTTTTACTGTGAACTCTCACCTCTTTGGCTATGAGTCTGGTTACAATTATGTTGCAGGAAGAGGAGATTATAATGACAACTTGCATCAAGGATGGGACAACCAAAGATGGGAGGAGCCACAAGGATTTGATCAACCCTCTTGACAACAACCTCCACCAACATACTATGACAAGAGCCATTCCAAGAGGCATACCAGATAACGGCTATGGTGAGAACTCTTTTGATTATCAACAACCACCACCATATGCCTATGAACCCCCTCTTCAACATAACTTTGAACCACCATACTCACAAGCCCCTTTCCACCATTCACCTTCATATGTGAATCACCCCAATTTCAACCCAATTACTCCCAGGAACCACCACTTCCATATATACCATGTCCATACCCATCTACCCAAGAGCCATATGATCCTAATCATGCAATCCAAGCAAAACAAGAATCAAGGGATTATCTCAAGAAATCAGCGGATCGATTTCATGCAACTCTATATCAACTAAATCAAGCGATAAGTCGATTAGCTTCCCAACGCTCGGACACTCAAAGTGCTCCCATGGCTACATGTGGAGAATCAATAAAAGAGCAGCATAAAGGAGACACTAGAAACTCCAATGGACAATGAGGAACATACCTTTGTATTGGAACAAGTGGAAGAAACCGTAATAGCTAAAGAAGAGGAAGTGGTTGAAGATTTAGGAGATGCGGAACCTCCATGGGAAATTTAAATCATATAACCTCCTTCCAAGACGTTTGAATTTGATGTTGAAGAGGGTGTACAACCTCCAAGGCATATCATGGTTGAAGACTTGGAAGAGGTTGGTCAAGAGATGGAGATTAAAGGAGAAGAAGCACAGCCTCCCATGCCCTTGGTGAGCAATGAAGAAGAGATTGAATTGGAAGAAAGCTACCAAGAGGAAGAGGTTGATATTGAAGAAACTTGCAAAGAGGTAGAAGTTGTCAGAGAAAAGCTCAACGGAGTGGAGCTTGCAAATTCGTTAGAAATACCTCCCCCTAAGATTCCATCATCCTTCACAACATTCAAGTGGGTAAAATTCATATCCCTTAGCTTTCTAATTCCACTTGAATATGGGCTACTGGAGACGGATGGTCAACTTAGAGCTCTTTGTGGCATTAAGAGTAAGAGGAAGATGGTTAGTGGTTGGAGTTGTCAATACAAGGGTTGGTGTAAAGCTCAACTGAATGGGTCTAGGAAGTTGTTTGGCCACTTTAGTGAGAATTCAGATTGCTTGCTACCCGGATGAAATCATAATTATCAACAAGAAGACGGGTGCAAAAACAAGATTTGGGATCTCGGAGGCCATTGGAAGTCCAAGCATTGGTGGCAGTTTCAGGATGAGTTCAAGCGCAAGCCGCCATGACAAGGAGCTCACCAGATGTCCAACTTAAGGACTTTAACTAAAAGTGCTAGGTGGGAGACAACCCACCATGGTATAATCGTTCCTTTTTCATTTTTTATTTAGTTTTATTTGTTTTTGAATTTTATTTTATTTCATTGAACCTGAAATTATTCATAACATCTGCATACTGCATTTTGCATTTTTCATAAAAAAAACAATAAACAAAAAAAAAGAAGAAGAAAAGAAAAGTACGCACGCGACGCGGCAGCATCGCTGACGCGTCCGCGTCACCAGTGCGTTTTGAAGAAAAGAGAATTGGACAGAGAGTCACGCGAGAGCGTGGCTGACGCATCCGCGTCATGTGGGAAAATGCCTCCCACGCGTCCGCGTCACCCATGCGAACGCGTGGCTCTGTAAAATCGACGTAAAAGAGTGTAAGGCAGTAAGTTGGGCTGGAATGAGGATGGAACCATGCTAGAAGCACAAGCCCTACCACGCGAACGCGTGCCCCACGCGTCCACATCATTTTTAAAAGAAAGGCCATCCACGCCATCACATCAACCACGCGACCGCGTCACCCAAAAATTTGGCAAAAAGAGTTTCGAACAGAGAGTTGCGCGAACGCGAGGCTACACTCGTGCCAATCGCACAAATCAGGTCACGCGATCGCGTGACATACGCATCCGCGTCACCTGACCTTATCGCGCACCACGCGACTGCGTCACTCACGCGTCCGCGTCGCCTGCGTCGCACAACTTATCCAGATCAGCGCCAATTATCCTATCTTTTCTTTTCTAGCCCTAATTTCTTCTATCTTTTCTTCTTTCCTCTTTCTTTCTTACTTTATCTCTTTCACTTCTCATTCTTTTTCACCTTCATTCTATTTTACTTAATTTATTTGCATACTTTCATTCATTGCATTTTAATTTAGTGTATATTTTTACTTTCTTTTCTAAATTTATTACTTTTTTGTTGGTGTTGAATTTTCTTATTTAACTGTTGCATCTTCTCTTGTATTATTTTGGGTGCTTAGTGACTTGTTTTATTCTAGTTAGATAATATTATCAATGCCAATCTTTTATACCTGTATTACTTTTGCATTGACATGAATTTATATTATCTCTCCTTACCCACACTCTCTTCCCTATTGTTGCAAACTTTTGCACTCTTGATTTGCCATGTACTTCTACTGTTTTCTCACTTGCATGTTGTAGCTACCATGTAATTGAGACCCTCATTATTTGGCATTAACCCAACCATATTTTATTTGTCTTCTTATCTTTATTTCTGGGTTACTGTTCTTCTTTTTCTCTTCTTTCAGGCTAGCCACCGAAGATGGAAAAAGGAAAAAACTTCTAAAAGGAGAGACAAACAAGTCCATCTGCACAATTCTTGAAGAAAAGCATCAGTTGAAACAACCCATCCACCTGCACATCTCAGCATGCACCAAGGACGGTGCAATCTTTAAGTGTGGGGAGGTCGATACCGATCTCCGTGGGTTAGTACCTTTCTGTCTCAACACCAATGTTTAAATTTTCTTTGTTAAATTAGTTGTTGCATTTGCATGTTTAATTGCATGTTTGTTTGATTTTATGCATTTAGTCACTATTTGGTTAAAGTAATAAATTTATTTTTAGGACTCTATTTTTGAAAAATTTTACTAATTTAAATTAAAAAAAATTTTTATGTTAAAACTTGTTTGAAGTTGTATTTGGAACATGGTTTTTGAGCTAAAGAACACACAACCTTTGAGATTTTGAGCTTATTTACATGGTTACATTATTTAACCATAAATTTTTATTCTTGTGTGTTTTCTTCTCTATAATTGCAATATTTGCTTTGTTCCATTCTATATGTCCATTATTTAGTGTATTTACATGCTTGCATATGATTGAGGCCATTATTTGTTATTAGCTCACTTATCCCAAATAAGCATACCTTTTACATCACCCTTGTTAGCCACTTTGAACTTTTTAACCCCCTTCTATTTCATAACCACATTACTAGCCTTAAGCAGAAAAACAAAATAAAAATCTCAAGTTGAATCCTTGGTTAGTTTAAGATAGATATTGTGTATAATTTAAGTGTGGGAAATTTTATGGGAACATGAGATGATATGAAAAAGTAGGGAATTAAATTGAATAAGTTATTTGAAAATTTGGGAAGCATGCTCATATGAAATCAAAATAATTAAATTACCATGTGCATTGAAAAAAAAAATTAAGTAATTAAATAAGGGGATACAAAAAAAAAGGATAAGAAAAGAAAAGAGAAGAAAAATAATATTACCCCAAATGCAAAATAAAAAGAATCAATGCACATGGGACAAAATTCAAAAATAAGTTTGATACTTGAGCATGAAATACAAAAGTGGAAAAAAATTTGGGTAGCTAGGTAAAGTATTTTAAATTATATAAAGTATGTATATGTTAGGTGAGATCTTAGATTAATCAAGGATTCACTTTATAAAGCTCACTTGGCCATACATATATTCTTACCTTTACCTCAGCCCCATTACAACCCTAAAAAGACCTCATGATGTTTGCATTGATATGCTAAATATTTATTGATTGGTTAGATGAAGAACAAAGTTTTAGAAAGCATGACTAGAGAAGAGTAGAGTGAATTACCCTATACACTTGAGAGACTAGAGTGATATACACTACCAGTGAGGGTTCAATGCTTGATTATATGTTCACTGCTTTTATGAGCTATCTTCTCACAAGTTTACTTGTCTTTTATTATATGATTTGAATTAGTGAAATCTGATTTATGTTTGTCTTGAAGAGCTTATTTACTTTTAACCAAGTAGGTAGAAATATTTTGCATGTAGTTGAATTCATACAGATAGGTTGCATTTCATACATTCTACCATTCCTCTTCACTCTCTTATGGCTTCTCTTGAGCTTAGCATGAGGACATGCTAATGTTTAAGTGTGGAGAGGTTGATAAACCACTATTTCATGGTTTATCTTGTGCTCAATTGAGTGGTTTTTATTAACTCTTTACCCACTTATTCATACTATTTGCATGGTTTTACATTTGCCTTCCTAATTATGTGCTTTGATTGAAAACATGCTTCTTTGGCCTTAAGTTCCCTATGTTTAATCCTCTCTTATTACCATTCGATGCCTTGATATGTGTGTTAAGTGATTTCAGAGATTACAGGGCAAGAATGGCTCAGAGGATGGAAAGGAAGCATGCAAAAGTGGAAGGAATACAAGAAGTTGGAGAAATTGCTAAGCTGTCCAGCCTAACCTCTTCGCACTAAAATGGTCATAACTTGAGCTACAGAGGTCCAAATGATGCAGTTCCAGTTACGTTGGAAAGCTAACATCCAGGGCTTCGATTTGATATATAATTTTCTATAGCTTCCCCGAAGCCAGGTGATGAGCGGATAATTTATACGCTTTTTGGCATTATTTTTAGTATGTTTTTAGTAGAATCTAGTTACTTTTAGGGATGTTTTCATTAGTTTTTATGTTAAATTCACATTTTTGGACTTTACTATAAGTTTGTGTGTTTTTCTGTGATTTCAGGTATTTTCTGGCTGAAATTGAGGGACTTGAGCAAAAATCAGATTCAGAGGTTGAAGAAGGACTGCTGATGCTGTTGGATTCTGACCTCCCTGCACTCAAAATGGATTTTCTGGAGCTAAAGAACTCGAAATGGCGCGCTTCTAATTGCGTTGGAAAGTAGACATCCAGGGCTTTCCAGCAATGTATAATAGTCTATACTTTGGCCAGGTTTAGACGACGAAAACTGGCATTCAACGCTAACTCTCTGCCCAAATCTGGCGTCCAGCGCCAGAAAATGATCCAAAACCAGAGTTGAACGCCCAAACTGGCACAAAAACTGGCGTTCAACTCTAAGAAGGACCTCTACACGTGCAACACTCAAGCTCAGCCCAAGCACACACCAAGTGGGCCCCGGAAGTAGATTTATGCATCAATTACTTACTCATGTAAACCCTAGTAGCTAGTTTATTATAAATAGGACCTTTTACTATTGTATTAGACGTCTTTTTAACCATCTTTGGATGCCTGGTTCTTAGATCAGAGGGGCTGGCCATTCGGCCATGCCTGGACCTTTCACTTATGTATTTTTGACGGTAGAGTTTTTACATTCCATAGATTGAGGTGTGGAGCTCTGCTGTTCCTCAAAGATTAATGCAAAGTACTACTATTTTCTATTCAATTCATCTTATTTCGCTTCTAAGATATTCATTTGCACTTCAACCTGAATGTGATGAACGTGACAATCATCATCATTCCCTATGAACGCGTGCCTGACAACCACTTCCGTTCTACCTTCGACTGAATGAGTATCTCTTAGATCTCCTAACCAGAATCTTCGTGGCGTAAGCTAGAATGATGGCGGCATTCAAGAGAATCCGGAAGGTCTAAACCTTGTCTTTGGTATTCCAAGTAGGATTCAATGAATGAATGACTGTGACGAGCTCCAAACTCGCGATTGCGGGGCTTTAGTGACAGACGCAAAAGGATTGTAAATCCTATTCCAGCATGATCGAGAACCGACAGATGAATAGCCGTGCCGTGACAGGGTGCGTTGACGATTTTCACTGAGAGGATAAGATGAAGCCATTGACAAGGGTGATGCCTCCAGACGATTAGCCGTGCCGTGACAGGGCATTGGATCATTTTCCCGAGAGATGACCGAAAGTAGCCATTGACAATGGTGATGTATCACATAAAGCCAGCCATGGAAAGGAGTAAGACTGATTGGATGAAGATAGCAGGAAAGCAGAGATTCAGAGGAACGAAAGCATCTCTATTCGCTTATCTGAAATTCTCACCAATGAATTACATAAGTATTTCTATCCTTTATTATTTATCTTTTAATTATCTAATCCAATCACATTTAACCCTACCTGACTGAGATTTGCAAGGTGACCATAGCTTGCTTCATACCAACAATCTCCGTGGGATTCGACCCTTACTCACGTAAGGTATTACTTGGACGACCCAGTGCACTTGCTGGTTAGTTACACGGAGTTGTGAACCATGGTCTTGGCATCATGTTTTTGGCGCCATTTCCAGGGAAAGAAAGAGAAATGAATTTTACATAATTAAAGTGTAATCACGATTCCGCGTACCAAGTTTTTGGCGCCGTTGCCGGGGAAAGAAAGAGCAATGAATTTTACATAATTAAAGTGTAATCACGATTCCGCGTACCAAGTTTTTGGCGCCGTTGCCGGGGATTGTTCGAGTTTGGACAACTGACGGTTCATCTTGTTGCTCAGATTAGGTAATTTTCTTTATATTTTATTTTCAAAAATTTTTCAAAAATCTTTCAAAATTTTCTCACCTGTTTTCAAAAAAAAAAAAAAAGAAAAAGAAAAAATATGTTTTCAAAAATAAATTATTCTATGGCTACAGAATTTTTAAGAATGAATTCTAGTGTTTCATGAAGCATGTTGAAGCCTATCTGGCTGTAAAGCCATACCCAAACTGCTTTGGGATTGGCCTTCAACTAATCACCTCAGTGGAGTCATGCCCAATCCTTCTGGATAGGATATGTCAGGCTTGTCATGTCTGAATTACACTCATATTTTTATTAAAGCTTGGCTGGCTATTAAGCCATGCCTGACCCTTTGATTGGAGCTTTAAGACTAACATGACAAGATTCCTGGAATTCATATTAAAGATTTTGAAATCCTTATTTTTGTTTTTCAAATAATTTTCGAAAAAAAATATTCAAAAAAAGAAAAAAAATTAGAAAATCATAAAAATAAAAAATATTTCATGTTTCTTGTCTGAGTCTTGAGTCATGTTATAAGTTTGGTGTCAATTGCATATTCATCTTGCATTTTTTTCGAATATTCATGCATTCATAGTGTTCTTCATGATCTTCAAGTTGTTCTGGGTAAGTCTTCTTGTTTGATCTTGATGAATTTTTGTTTTGTGTTGTATGGTGTTTTTCATATGCATTCTTGAATTCTTAGTGCCTAAGCATTAAAGATTTCTAAGTTTGGTGTCTTGCATGTTTTCTTTGCATTAAAAGTTTTTCAAAATTGTGTCTATGATGTTCATCTTGACATTCATAGTGTTCTTGCTGTTCATCTTGACATTCATAGCATTCTTGCATGCATCACATGTTTTGATCTAAAAATTTCATGCATTGCATCTCTTTAGTGTTTTTCTCTCTCATCATAAAAAAATTCAAAAAAACAAAAAAAATATCTTTCCTTTTTTTTCTCATCAAATTCGAAAATTTGAAGTTGACTTTTTCAAAAAATTTTAAAATCAAGTTGTTTCTTATGAGTCAAATCAAATTTTCAATTTGAAAATCTTATCTTTTTCAAAATCTTTTTCAAAAATCAAATCTTTTTCAAAATTCTTAGTTATTTTCGAAAATTCCAAAAATATTTTTCAAAAATCTTTTTCTTATTTTTATATCAAATTTTTGAAAATAACATCACCAATTAATGTTTTGATTCAAAAATTTCAAGTTTGTTACTTGCTTGTTAAGAAAGGTTCAAACTTTGAGTTCTAGAATCATATCTTGTGATTTCTTGTGAATCAAGTCATTAATTGTGATTTTAAAAATCAAATCTTTTTCAAAACTAATTTCTATCATATCTTTTCAAAAATATCTTACCTTTTTCAAAAATGTGATTTCAAAATATCTTTTCTAACCTCCTAACTTCTTATCTTTTCAAAATTTGTTTCAACTAACTAACTAACTTTTTGTTTGTTTCTTAACTTTTTCAAAACTACCTAACTAACTCTCTCTCTCTAATTTTTGAAAATATCTTCCCTCTTTTTCAAAAATTTCTTTTTTAATTAACTAATTATTTTTATTTTTACTTTTGATTTTAAAATTTTCGAAAATTACTAACATTTTTCAAAAACCATTTTCGAAAATCACTAACTCTTTTTCAAAAATATTTTTCGAAAATTCTCCCTCTCCCATCTTATTCTATTTATTTATTCATCTACTAACATCTCATCTCACATCTCAACCCTCCTCACAGTTATGTTTCTTCCATTATATTACATTCTTTGTCTCTCTCTCTTCTTCTACTCACACAGGGATCCCTATACTGTGGTATAAAGGATCTCTATTATTATTATTATTATTTTTCTGTGCCTTCTTCTTTGTCATATGAGCAGGAGCAAGGATAAGAACATTCTTGTGGAAGCAGATCCAGAACCTGAAAGGACTCTGAAGAGAAAATTAAGAGAAGCTAAATTACAACAATCCAGAGATAACCTTTCAGAAATTTTCGAACAGGAAGAGGAGATGGCAGCCAAAAATAATAATAATGTAAGGAAGATGCTTGGTGACTTTACTGCACCTAATTCCAATTTACATGGAAGAAGCATCTCCATTCCTGCCATCGGAGCAAACAACTTTGAGCTGAAACCTCAATTAGTTTCTTTGATGCAGCAGAACTGCAAGTTTCATGGACTTCCATCTGAAGATCCTTTTCAGTTCTTAACTGAATTCTTGCAAATATGTGATACTGTTAAGACTAATGGAGTAGATCCCGAAGTCTACAGGCTCATGCTTTTCCCTTTTGCTGTAAGAGACAGAGCTAGATTATGGTTGGATTCTCAACCCAAAGACAGCCTGAATTCTTGGGATAAGCTGGTCACGGCTTTCTTAGCCAAGTACTTTCCTCCTCAAAAGCTGAGCAAGCTTAGAGCTGATGTTCAAACCTTCAGACAGAAAGATGGTGAATCCCTCTATGAAGCTTGGGAAAGATACAAACAGCTGACCAAAAAGTGTCCTTCTGACATGCTTTCAGAATGGACCATCCTGAATATATTCTATGATGGTTTATCTGAGCTATCAAAGATGTCACTAGACACTTCTGCAGGTGGATCCATTCACCTAAAGAAAATGCCTGCAGAAGCTCAAGAACTCATTGACATGGTTGCTAATAACCAGTTCATGTACACTTCTGAAAGGAATCCTGTGAGCAATGGGACGCCTATGAAGAAGGGAGTTCTTGAAGTTGATACTCTGAATGCCATATTGGCTCAGAATAAAATATTGACTCAACAAGTCAATATGATTTCCCAGAGTCTGAATGGAATGCAAGCTGCATCCAACAGTACTCAAGAGGCATCTTCTGAAGAAGAAGCTTATGATCCTGAGAACCCTGCAATAGCAGAGGTGAATTACTTAGGTGAACCTTATGGAAACACCTATAACTCATCATGGAGAAATCATCCAAATTTCTCATGGAAGGATCAAAAGCCTCAACAAGGATTTAATAATGGTGGAAGAAACAGGTTTAGCAATAGCAAGCCTTTTCCATCATCCACTCAACAACAGACAGAGAATTCTGAGCAGAACCCATCTAGCTTAGCAAACTTAGTCTCTGATCTATCTAAGGCCACTGTGAGTTTCATGAATGAAACAAGGTCTTCCATTAGAAATTTGGAAGCACAAGTGGGCCAGTTGAGTAAAAGAATCACTGAAATCCCTCCTAGTACTCTCCCAAGCAATACAGAAGAGAATCCAAAAGGAGAGTGCAAGGCCATTGACATAACCAAAATGGCCGAACCCAATGAAGGAGAGGAGGACGTGAATCCCAAGGAGGAAGACCTCCTGGGACGTCCAGTGATCAATAAGGAGCTTCCCTCTGAGGAACCAAAGGACTCTGAGGCTCATCTAGAGACCATAGAGATTCCATTGAACCTCCTTATGCCCTTCATGAGCTCTGATGAGTATTCCTCTTCTGAAGAGAATGAGGATGTTACTGAAGAGCAAACTGCCAAGTTTCTTGGTGCAATCATGAAGCTGAATGCCAAATTATTTGGCATTGATACTTGGGAAGTTGAACCTCCCTTGTTCATCAATGAACTAAGTGATCTGGATCAACTGACATTGCCTCGGAAAAGACAGGATCCTGGAAAGTTCATAATACCCTGTACCATAGGCACCATGATCTTTAAGGCTCTGTGTGACCTTGGTTCAGGAATAAACCTCATGCCCCTCTCTGTAATAGAGAAACTGGGAATCTATGGGGTGCAAGCTGCTAAAATCTCATTAGAGATGGCAGACAGTTCAAGAAAACAGGCTTATGGACAAGTAGAGGACGTGTTAGTAAAGGTTGAAGGCCTTTACATCCCTGCTGATTTCATAGTCCTGGATACTGGAAAGGAAGAGGATGAATCCATCATCCTAGGAAGACCCTTCCTGGCCACAGCAAGAGCTGTGATTGATGTTGACAGAGGTGAAATAGTCCTTCAATGGAATGAGGACTCCCTTGTGTTTAAAACTCAAG
Organism: Arachis ipaensis; assembly: GCF_059453495.1. Lineage (NCBI taxonomy): Eukaryota > Viridiplantae > Streptophyta > Magnoliopsida > Fabales > Fabaceae > Arachis > Arachis ipaensis. Next base: position 128,249,438 of record NC_142438.1, read on the forward strand.
GATCTCCCTCTGCAACCATGGAGAGGAAGCAGAAAAAGCTTCTCTCAAAGCAGAGTCAACCAGAGCCCCCACAGTCAAACTCTAAGTTTGGTGTTGGGAGGCCACAACCAAACTCTAAGTTTGGTGTTGAACTCCCATATCCAAACTCTAAGTTTGGTGTTGGAGAGTTTCAACAATGCTCTGAACATCTGTAAGGCTCCATGAGAGCCCACTGTCAAGCTATTGACATTAAAGAAGCGCTTGTTGGGAGGCAACCCAATGTTTATTTATCTAATTTTTATTTTCATTATTTTTCATGTCTTTATAGGTTCATGATCATGTGGAGTCACAAAATAAATAGAAAAATTGAAAACAGAATCAAAAACAGCAGAAGAAAAATCACACCCTGGAGGAGCATCTGTCTGGCGTTCAGCGCCAGAACAGAGCATGGTTCTGGCGCTGAACGCCCAAAATGGGCAGCTTCTGGGCGCTGAACGCCAGAACAGGCATGGTTCTGGCGTTCAACGCCAGAAATGGCACACAAATGGGCGTTGAACGCCCAAAATGGCCACCAACCTGGCGCTGAACGCCCAGAGTTGTGTGCAAAGGAATTTTTACATGCCTAATGGGTGCAGGGATGTAAATCCTTGAACACCTCAGGATCTGTGGACCCCACAGGATCCACTCAAGATCTGTGGACCCCACAGGATCCCCACCTATCTCCACTCACTTCTTCTCACCACTCTCTTTCACACAACCCCATAAACACTCTTCCCCAAAAATCCTTCACCAATCACCTTAAACTCTCTTCCCCATCACCTCTTCACCACTCACATCCATCCACTCTTCCCCATAAACCTACCTCATAAACTCCACCTACCTTCAAAAATTCAAAACCAATTTCCCACCCAAACCCACCCATATGGCCGAAACCTTTCCCCCTCCCTTCCCTATATAAAGCCCTCCATTCTTCATCAAATTCACACAACACACCCCTCTACACCCTTCTTGGCTGAAACACTTCCCACTCTCCCTCTCCTCCATTTCTTCTTCTTCTTCATCTATTCTTTCTTTTATTGCTTGAGGACGAGCAAAATTCTAAGTTTGGTGTGGTAAAAGCATAAGGTTTTTGTTTTTCCATTACCATTGATGGCACCTAAGACCGGAGAATCCTCTAGAAAGGGGAAAGGGAAGACAAAAGCTTCCACATCCGAGTCATGGGAGATGGAAAGGTTCATCTCCAAAGCCCATCAAGACCACTTCTATGATGTTGTGGCCAAGAAGAAGGTGATCCCTGAGGTCCCTTTCAAACTCAAAAGAAATGAGTATCCGGAGATCCGACATGAAATTCAAAGAAGAGGTTGGGAAGTTCTAACAAATCCCATCCAACAAGTCGGCATCCTAATGGTTCAAGAGTTCTATGTTAATGCATGGATCACCAAGAACCATGATCAAAGTAAGAACCCGGATCCAAAGAACTATGTTACAATGGTTCGGGGGAAATACTTGGATTTTAGTCCGGAAAATGTGAGGTTGGCGTTCAACTTGCCAAACATGGAAGAGAACACACGCCCCTACACAAGGAGAGTCAACTTTGATCAAAGGTTGGACCAAGTCCTTATGGACATATGTGTAGAAGGAGCTCAATGGAAGATTGACTCCAAAGGCAAGCCGGTTCAACTAAGAAGATTGGACCTCAAGCTTGTGGCTAGAGGATGGTTGGAGTTCATTCAATGCTCAATCATTCCCACTAGCAACCGGTCTGAAGTTACTATAGACCGGGCCATCATGATCCATAGCATCATGACTGGAGAAGAGGTGGAACTTCATGAGATTATACCTCAAGAACTCTACAAGGTGGCTGACAAGTCCTCCACTATGGCAAGGTTGGCCTTTCCTCACCTCATCTGCCACCTCTGCAATTTGGCTGGGATTGACATAGAGGGAGATATCCTCATTAAAGAGGACAAGCCCATCACTAAGAAGAAGATGGAGCAAGCAAGAGAGCCCATTCATGGAGCTTAAGAGGCGTATGAAGCTCATCACCATGAGATCCCGGAAATGCCTCAAATGCACTTTCCTCCACAAAACTATTGGGAGCAAATCAACACCTCCCTAGGAGAATTGAGTTCCAATATGGGACAACTAAGGGTGGAACATCAAGAGCACTCCATCATCCTTCATGAAATAAGAGAAGATCAAAAAGCAATGAGGGAGGAGCAACAAAGACAAGGAAGAGACATAGAAGAGCTCAAGGACATCATTGGTTCCTCAAGAAGGAAACGCCACCATCACTAAGGTGGATTCATTCCTTGTTCTTATTTCTTCTGTTTTTCGTTTTCTATGTTATGTGCTTATCTGTGTTTGTGTCTTCATTACATGATCATTAGTAGTTAGTAACTATGTCTTAAAAGTTATGAATGTCCTATGAATCCATCACCTCTCTTAAATGAAAAATGTTTTAATTCAAAAGAACAAGAAGTACATGAGTTTCAAATTTATCCTTGAACTTAGTTTAATTATATTGATGTGGTGACAATGCTTCTTGTTTTCTGAATGTATGCTTGAACAGTGCATATGTCTTTTGAAGTTGTTGTTTAAGAATGTTAAATATGTTGGCTCTTGAAAGAATGATGACTAGGAGACATGTTATTTGATAATCTGAAAAATCATAAAAATGATTCTTGAAGCAAGAAAAAGCAGCAAAGAACAAAGCTTGCAGAAAAAAAAAAGAAAAAAAAATAGGCGAAAAAAAATAGAAAGAAAAAGAAAAAGCAAGCAGAAAAAGCCAAAGCTCTTAAAACCAAGAGGCAAGAGCAAAAAGCCAATAACCCTTAAAACCAAAAGGCAAGGGAAATAAAAAGGATCCCAAGGCTTTGAGCATCAGTGGATAGGAGGGCCTAAAAGGAATAAAATCCTGGTCTAAGCGGCTAAACCAAGCTGTCCCTAACCATGTGCTTGTGGCGTGTAGGTGTCAAGTGAAAACTTGAGACTGAGCGGTTAAAGTCAAGGTCCAAAGCAAAAGAAGAGTGTGCTTAAGAACCCTGGACACCTCTAATTGGGGACTTTAGCAAAGCTGAGTCACAATCTGAAAAGGTTCACCCAATTATGTGTTTGTGGCATTTATGTATCCGGTGGTAATACTGGAAAACAAAGTGCTTAGGGCCACGGCCAAGACTCATAAAATAGCTGTGTTCAAGAATCATCATACTGAACTAGGAGAGTCAATAACACCATTTGAACTCTGAGTTCCTATAGATGCCAATCATTCCGAACCTCAATGGATAAAGTGAGATGCCAAAACTATTCAAGAGGCAAAAAGCTATAAGTCCCGCTCATTTGATTGAAGCTATGTTTCATTGATAGTTTGGAATTTATAGTATATTCTCTTCTTTTTATCCTATTTGATTTTCAGTTGCTTGGGGACAAGCAACAATTTAAGTTTGGTGTTGTGATGAGCGGATAATTTATACGCTTTTTGGCATTATTTTTAGTATGTTTTTAGTAGAATCTAGTTACTTTTAGGGATGTTTTCATTAGTTTTTATGTTAAATTCACATTTCTGGACTTTACTATGAGTTTGTGTGTTTTTCTGTGATTTCAGGTATTTTCTGGCTGAAATTGAGGGACTTGAGCAAAAATCAGATTCAGAGGTTGAAGAAGGACTACTGATGCTGTTGGATTCTGACCTCCCTGCACTCAAAATGGGTTTTCTGGAGCTACAAAACTCGAAATGGCGCGCATCTAATTGCGTTGGAAAGTAGACATCCAGGGCTTTCCAGAAATGTATAATAGTCCATACTTTGGCCAAGTTTAGATGACGCAAACTGGCGTTCAACGCCAGCTCTCTGCCCAAATCTGGCGTCCAGCGCCAGAAAATGGTCCAAAACCAGAGTTGAACGCCCAAAGTGGCACAAAAACTGGCGTTCAACTCCAAGAAGGACCTCTACACGTGCAACACTCAAGCTCAGCCCAAGCACACACCAAGTGGGCCCCGGAAGTGGATTTATGCATCAATTACTTACTCATGTAAACCCTAATAGCTAGTTTATTATAAATAGGACCTTTTACTATTGTATTAGACGTCTTTTTAACCATCTTTGGATGCCTGGTTCTTAGATCAGAGGGGCTGGCCATTCGGCCATGCCTGGACCTTCCACTTATGTATTTTTGACGGTAGAGTTTCTACACTCCATAGATTAAGGTGTGGAGCTCTGCTGTTCCTCAAAGATTAATGCAAAGTACTACTATTTTCTATTCAATTCATCTTATTTCGCTTCTAAGATATTCATTCGCACTTCAACCTGAATGTGATGAACGTGACAATCATCATCATTCCCTATGAACGTGTGCCTGACAACCACTTCCGTTCTACCTTCGACTGAATGAGTATCTCTTAGATCTCCTAACCAGAATCTACGTGGCGTAAGCTAGAATGATGGCGGCATTCAAGAGAATCCGGAAGGTCTAAACCTTGTCTGTGGTATTCCAAGTAGGATTCAATGAATAAATGACTGTGACGAGCTCCAAACTCGCGATTGCGGGGCGTTAGTGACAGACGCAAAAGGATTGTAAATCCTATTCCAGCATGATCGAGAACCGACAGATGAATAGCCGTGCCGTGACAGGGTGCGTTGACCATTTTCACTGAGAGGATAAGATGAAGCCATTGACAAGGGTGATGCCTCCAGACGATTAGCCGTGCCGTGACAGGGCATTGGATCATTTTCCCGAGAGATGACCGAAAGTAGCCATTGACAATGGTGATGTATCACATAAAGCCAGCCATGGAAAGGAGTAAGACTGATTGGATGAAGATAGCAGGAAAGCAGAGGTTCAGAGGAACGAAAGCATCTCTATTCGCTTATCTGAAATTCTCACCAATGAATTACATAAGTATTTCTATCCTTTATTATTTATCTTTTAATTATCTAATCCAATCACATTTAACCCTACCTGACTGAGATTTGCAAGGTGACCATAGCTTGCTTCATACCAACAATCTCCGTGGGATTCGACCCTTACTCACGTAAGGTATTACTTGGACGACCCAGTGTACTTGCTGGTTAGTTACACGGAGTTGTGAACCATGGTCTTGGCATCATGTTTTTGGCGCCATTTCCAGGGAAAGAAAGAGCAATGAATTTTACATAATTAAAGTGTAATCACGATTCCGCGTACCAAGTTTTTGGCGCCGTTGCCGGGGAAAGAAAGAGCAATGAATTTTACATAATTAAAGTGTAATCACGATTCCGCGTACCACCAGGCAATGCAAATGCGTGGATCACGCGGACGCGTGACTTGGCAGAAACACAATCCACGCAAACGCGTGGACGATGCTTCCGCGTCACTTTCCCGCGACCTGTACGTACCAGAATACGCTGGGGGCAAATTCTGAGCTATTTTGACCCAGTTTTCGGCCCGAAAAAGATAGATTAGAGGCTATAAAGTGGGGGAATGCATCCATTCATAATCATCAACTCATTATTCACTTTTAATATTTTAGATGTAGTTTTTAGAGAGAGAGGTTCTCTCCTCTCTCTTAGGATTTAGTTTTAGGATTTAGGATTATTTCTTCTTCATTACAGGTTCAATGTTCCTTTAATTTATGTTTCTCTTTTACTTTTATATACTCTAATACTTTTATTTGTATTTGACTTATGTTGCCTAATTGGCTTATGAACCCTTCATGTTAGGATTTTCTTAACTAATAATTTGAGGTATTTCAGATCTAAGATTCTTATTTAGCTTTTTATATTATTGGCTTTAATTGATTAACTGGAAGCTCTTGAGTTATCAACTATCCGTGGTTGGTTGATATGTCGGCTAATTGACTGGTATTCCACTAACTCTAGTCTTTCCTTAGGAGTTGGCTAGGACTTGGGAATCTAACTAATTAGTCCACTTGACTTTCCTTTGCTTTAGGTTAACTAAGTGGGATTAACTTCTATTCTCATAGGAGTAACTAGAATAGGACTTCCGAATTTTCATACCTTGCCAAGAGTTTATTTTATAGTCATTTATTTATTTTACTTATCCTTTAAATTACTTGTTCCTTACTTTCAAAACCCCCAATTTACAAAACCCATAACCAATAATAAGAACACCTCCATGCAATTCCTTGAGAAAACGACCCGAGGTTTAAATACTTCGGTTATCAATTTTTAAGGGGTTTGTTACTTGTGACAACCAAAACATTTGTAAAAAAGGATGATTGCTTGGTTTAGAAACTATACTTGTAACGGGAATTTATTCTGAATTCTAGATCACGCAAAAGTTCTCTCTTCATCAATCCTTGCTAGGACTTTTCTTAGTTGTTATTTATTTCCTTGCTATTTACATTACTTGTTCCTTATTTCAAAACCCAAAAGATACTTTCCCATAACCAATAATAACTACACTTCCCTGCAATTCCTTGAGAGACGACCCGAGGTTTAATACTTCGGTTTATTTTTATTGGGTTTGCTTTAGTGACAAACAAATTAAATTTGATTGAGGTTTAATTGTCGGTTTAGAACTATACTTGCAACACGATTATTTATGTGAAATTCTTTACCGACGATTTTTTCCCCATCATCGCTCCTCCCGGCTTAGCCGAGGATCTAGCTCGTTTATCCCCGACATGTCATTGATATCGTAAACCAAGTTAATTCATGGAATTGATCATTTGGATTGTTTAATCTTGAGTCCTACATTATAGCATTATTGCCTTGCCTCTTTGATTAGAATGAACAATTGCAATTATACCATCTTGCACATGGAATTTAATGCATAAATGAAGAGTAGAAACAATGGCTCGGAAAGAGTTTAGGGAGGGTCTCCCTAGTATGATATTATATGGACTAATGCAATTAACTACTAAATATTGAATGTCTAAAGTCTTTGAATGAGGGTACTCCCCTAGGGTGGTTCGCACCCATACATAACCTGTTACTGGGACTCTTTCTCCGGAGAAGCCAACTGACTCTCCGGATGAAGGTTGGAGTGCTTTCTTATTTAACTGTATCTTCTTAAAGGTTGATAAAAACAATACATTAGTGCTGCTTCCAAGCTCCATGAGCACTTTTCGGATTGTCATCTCTCCATTCTATGATGTATACCAAGACAATGGATATGGTGGACCCTCTTATAGTTACCAACAAGCCCCAGTCCCACCATATGCCTATGAACTCCCTCCTCAACATAGCTTTGAACCACCATACTCACAAGCCCCCTTTCCACCATTCACCTCCATATGACCATAACCCTTATCCACCACACCAACTACCATACGAGCCATATGAACCATACCTAGAACCACCATCTCAATATACACCATCTCTATACCCTTATCAAGAAGAACCACCTCCGTATTATGAGCTTTTTCTCCCAACAAATGAACTCTCATATCCACCCCAAGCTCCCATAGATGATACCTTTAATGCTATTTACCAAGGGCAAAGAGAGCTTCATACCACACTTACCTCTACTCTCACCGGTCTTACCTCTACTCTCCAAGCTCTTATATTCCATGTGGATCCATCCTTTACTCCCAATACTCAATCTTCAAGCTCTGGTGCACTTACTTTTCACCCATATCCATCAATCCAAGAGCAACATGATCCCAATTACGCTATTGATATGGACCAAGAGAGAAGGGATCGTCTTAGGGACGTAATGAGTCGGGTTCATGCATCCATACTTCAAGAGAAGCAAGAGGAGGCCCAAAAAGTGGAGGTAGGAGAGACTCTTGAAGATGAAGGAATAGTTGAAGAATTAGGGGGGATTGAAGAAAGTTGTCAAGGGGTGGAAGTTATCAAGGAGGAGTTAGATTTTGTACTAGAGCAAGTGGAGAAAACCGAAATTATCGAAGAAGAGGAAGTAGTTGAGGACTTAGGAGATGCGAAACCTCCATGGGAATCTCAAGTCATAGAGCCTCCTTCCAAAACGTTTGAATTTGATGTTGAGGAGGGTGTACAACCTCCAAGGCATGTCATGGTTGAAGACTTGGAGGAGGTTGATCATGAGATGGATTCAATAATTGATGAGTTTTTATCAACAATTGAATCCTACCTTATTGGACTTAAAAGAAGAGGTCAATGTTGCAGAAGCTTGTCAAAAGGTGGAGATCATCAAAGAGGAGCCCAAGAGAGTGAAGCATACATTGGCAAGGCCGCGACTGGAGATACCTCCCCCCAAGCCATTACCATCCAACACAACATTCAAGTGGGTAAAATTCTTATTCTTAAACTCTACCTTCCCACTTGAATATGGTCTACTTGAAATAGATGGACAACTTAGAGCTATCTGCGCTTTTAAGAGTAAAAGGGAGATGGTTAGTGGTTGGCAACACCATCCTAGGCTCGTTATGGTTGGAAGCCCAAGGCCTAATTGCAAGGGTTGGTATAATTCTCAATTGATTGGGTCTTAAATGAGAATTCCAAGGCTAAACCACTCGGATGGAATCATGATGATCAACTTGAATATGGGTGTGGAAACAAGATTTGGGATCCGGGTATACAAGAGGATCAATTTTGGGAGCTCAAAGCTTGTGGAGAACTTCATCACAGCTTGGTGAATTTATTTGGAGATGTTAAAGCTTACTGGAAGTCCAAGCACTGGTGGGAGTTTTAAGATGAGTTTAAGCACAAGCCACCATGACAAGGAGCTCACCAAATGTCAAACTTAAGGACTTTAACTAAAAGTGTTAGGTGGGAGACACCCCACCATGGTAAATTATTTCTAGCTTCCCTTTTATTTATATTAGTAATAAGTTAGATTTTTATTTTTGTTTTTAGATATGTTTATTTCATTTAATTCATGGTTTAGTAGTCTAAAAAAAACTACGATCGACGCGTAAGCGTCGATGACGCGCACGCGTCACATGCGAGTTCGCAGTATTAATAAATTGAACAGAGAGTTGCAATGGAGACGCGCGGGAGGGGTGCCAGGCGCACAGGCCAACCCACACGTATGCATCCCCTACGTTTTTGCCAATCCACGTGTAAGCGTCAGCAACGCATATGCGTGGGGATGAAAATCAGCGTAAAGAGTGAATTGAACAGAGAGTTGCGCGGCCATGGTGCTGGAGTCACGCGAGTAGTCACGCGTACGCGTGACCAACGCTCATGCGTCAGAATGCATTTTTCGACATCCACGCACACGCGTGGGCGACGCTTACGCGTCGTATGGCCGTTTCCATTTTCACGCGCACGCGTGGCCTGCGCGCGCGCGTTGCGTTCTACTTTTCATTTCTTGCCTCTTTCTTCTCTCCTTTCTCCTTCTTTACTCCTCCTTTCTTACCTTCTTCTTCTTCATTTCTTTAACTCCTCATCCTTCTCTTTCATTCTATTTTCCTTATTGCATTTGCATACCTTCACTCATTGCATTTTAATTTTGTGCATGTTTTTTATATTCTTTTCTAAATTTGATATTTTTCTTCGGTGTTGAATTTTCTTGCTCAACTGTTAAATATCTCTTGCATTATTTTCGTACTTAATGACTTGTTTTATCCTAACTGGGTAATATTATTTAAGTCAATGCTAATCTTATATGATACTTATATTCCCTTGCATTGATATGAACTTATATTGTCTTTCATTACCCGCTATCTCTCCCCTATTGTTGCAATTTTTGCACTATTGATATGCCATTTGCTTCTATTGTTTTCTCACTTGCATGTTGTAGCTACCATGTAGTTGAGACTCTCATTATTTGGCATTCACCCAACCATATTTTATTTGTTTTCTATCTTTGTTTTTGGGTTACTTTTCTTCCCTTTTCTCTTCTTTCAGGATGGCCACCAGGAAGGGAACCAGAAGACGTTTACATGGGGCGACAGACAAGTTCCTACGCACATTTTTTGAAAAAAAAAAGCATCAATTGGAGCCACCCGTCCACCTGCACATCTTTGCATGCACCGAGGACGGTGAAATCTTTAAGTGTGGGGAGGTCGATACTGACTTCCGTGGGTTAGTTATTTTCTTCTCAACACCAATGTTTTATTTTATTTGTTAGTTCATTGTTGCATTTGCATGTTTGATTGCATGTTTGCTTGATTTTGTGCATATTTTACCACTACTTGGTTGAAGTGACGAATTCCTTTTCAAGAAACTATTTTATAGCATTTCACTAATTTGAATTAAAATTTTTGTTAAACTTGTTTGAAGAATTTTATTTTGGAACATGGTTTTAGAGCTCGAACACATAAAACCTGTGAGATTTTTGAGCTTATTTGATTGGTTGCATTTTATCAACCAATATTTTATTTTTGGTGTGTGTTTTTCTCTCTAAAATTGTGATCTTTGTCTTACTTAATTCTATATTTTCATTCTTTTATGTATGCATGCACTTACATGATTGAGGCCTTGTTTCACTGAGCTTACATACCCATATGGCCTTAACCTTTTCATTATCCTTTGTAAACCAATGTTGAGCCTTTTAACCCCATTTATTCTTTACTTTAACTCATCACTAACTCTAAGAGAAAAACAATAATGTCCTTAATTTGAATCCTTGGTTAGCTTAGACTAGTGAAAGTATTCATGATTTAAGTGTGGGGAAGTTGGGTTTGCCAATATTTGGTTTGAGAATTGGGTGTTGTATATTCTTGTGAAAATGTCCAAACAATAGTTGAGCATATATTCTTGCATTCAATAATCTAATCATATGCATTGAGAAAAAAAAAAGTAAATAATAAAAAGGGGACAAAATGCCCCAAAGTAAATGGCGTTAGCAATGCATATGAGTTGTACTCAAATTGGGATGCATGAATATGTGGCAAAACATAGTTAATGGATAGTTAGGTTTTATATTCTAATTACATGGATTGGCTTAAGTTAGGTAGAAAGTTTAAGTTAATTAAGGATTTAGATCTTAGTCCACTTGGCCAAATACAATCATACCTTGACTCTGACCCCATTACAACCCTCTTAAAAGACCTCTTGACCCTTATTTGTTGATTGGTAGAAGAAGAGCAAGCCTTAGAAAGCAAGGTTAGTAGAGAATTGAGAGAATCGAACCTTAAACACTTGAGTGATTAGAGTGTATACACTTCCGGTGAGGGCTCGATGCTCGATTATTTGTTCTCAGTTTTCATGAGCTATTTTCTTTTGCAAGTCTACTTGTACTTTATTTTGAGATTTGAATTAGTGGAATCCAGTTTATATTTATTCTTGGAGAATTTATTTACTTTTAAACTAAGTAGGAAAGAGCATTTTGCATTTAGTTGCATTCATATAGATATGTTGTATTTCATAAGTTTTACCATTCCTCTTCACTCCTTTATAGCTTCTCTTGAGCTTAGCATGAGGACATGCTAATGTTTAAGTGTGGGGAGATTGATAAACCCCATTTTTAAGGCTTATCTTGTGCTTAATTGAGTGAATTTTATCCACTAAACTCACACTTATTCATATAATTCGCATGTTTTACATTTTTCTTCTTAATTTTGTGCTATGATTGAAAACATGCTTCTTTGGCCTTAAATTTGCTAATTTTAATCCCCTCTTATTACCATTCGATGCCGTGATATGTTTGTTAAGTGTTTTCAGAGTTTATAGGGTAGGAATGGCTTAGAGGATGGAAAGGAAGCATGCAAAAGTGGAAGGAATACAAGAAATTGAAGGAATTGCTAAGTTGTCAATCCTGACCTCTTTGTACTAAATCGATCATAACTTGAGCTACAGAGGTCCAAATGAGGCGGTTCTAGTTGCGTTGGAAAGCTAACATCTTGGGCTTCAAAATGATATGCAATTTGCCATAGTTGCCATACAGTTAGGTGATGCGCACGCGTTGATCACGCGTACGCGTGACCTTGCGAAAGTTCAGCGACGCGTACGCGTAGGCGACACGTACGCGTGACAAAGCCACGTGTTGCACGTATCAGAAAATGCTGGGGGAAATTTCTAGGCTGTTTTTAGCCAAGTTCCAAACCCGAAAACACAGATTAGAGGCTGTAGAGTGGAGGAATCATTCATACAACATTTATTCACATAATTTTAGGTTTTAGATGTAGTTTTTAGAGGGAGAGGCTCTCTCCTCTCTCTAGGTTTTAGGTTTCTTAGTTTTAATTCTTCTCAATTTCAGATTTCTATCTTAGTTTAATTTAGTTTCTCTTCTATTTTTAATTGCTCTAGGATTCTAGTTTATTTATTTCCCTTATTGATTACTTTATGTTGCCATTTTAGTTTATGAATTCTCATGTTAGATTCAATTTTCTTTTTAATGCAGTTTGAGGTATTCTATAATTATTGTTCCTTTCTTCGTTTGTTATTATTGATGTTTGCAATTGGTTGTTTAGATTTAATATTCCTTGTTAGTTTTCTATGTTTTTATATTGTGCCTTCCAAGTGTTTGATAAAATGCTTGGGAGAGTTTTAAGTTAGATTTTTATATTCTTAGCTTGAATTGATTAATTGGAGACTCTTGAATCATCATAAGTCTCTTGTTGGTTGGTGATTGAAACTTGCTAGTTGGTTTGAGCTTCACTAACTCTAGTCTTTGATTAGGACTTATGAAGTCAAGTTGATTTTCTCACTTGACTTACCTTCAATTGTTAGAGGTTAACTAAGTGAGAGCAAAAGGCAATTACTATCACAAGTGACTATGATAATGAGGATAGAAATTCCAATTATCAATCCTTGCTAGGACTTTTCTTAGTTATTATTTATTTTCTTGCTATTTTACATTACTTGTTCCTTATTTCAAAACCCAAAAAGATACTTTCCCATAACTAATAATAACTACACTTCCCTGCAATTCCTTGAGAGACGACCCGATGTTTAATACTTCGGTTTATTTTTATTGGGTTTGCTTTAGTGACAAACAAATTAAATTTAATTGAGGTTTAATTGTCGGTTTAGAACTATACTTGCAACGCGATTATTTCTGTGAAATTCTTTACCGACGATTTTCCCCCATCATCGCTCCTCCCGGCTTAGCCGAGGATCTAGCTCGTTTATTCCCGACATGTCATTGGTATTGTAAACCAAGTTAATTCATGGAATTGATCCTTTGGATTGTTTAATCTTGAGTCCTACATTATAGCATTGCCTTGCCTCTTTGATTAGAATGAACAATTGCAATTATACCATCTTGCACATGGAATTTAATGCACAAATGAATAGTAGAATCAATGGCTCAGAAAAAGTTTAGGGAGGGTCTCGCTAGTATGATATTATATGGACTAATGTAATTAACTACTAAATATTGAATGTCTAAAGTCTTTGAATGTGGGTACTCCCCTAGGGTGGTTCGCACCCATACATAACCTGTTACCGGGACTCTTTCTCCGAAAAAGCCAACTGACTCTCCGGATGAAGGTTGGAGTGCTTTCTTATTTAACTGTATCTTCTTAAAGGTTGATTAAAACAATACATTAGTGCTACTTCCAAGCTCCATGAGCACTTTTCGGATTGTCATCTCTCCAGTGGTTACTGAAATCACCATGGGGTCGTCGAGGTTGGCACTTTGAGATTGGAAATCCGAACTTGTGAAAGTGATATTGGGAATGGAAAGGGTTGGTTGTTGTGGCGTTGGCTCTCTTTGCCGGGTAAGCATGGTTCTGTAACTTCTTTTTCTCGCCGCCACATGCAAACCCTGCTGATATGTAGTTGATGACTTTTCTCATTAGAGGGGGTTGACTAGAGGCGGGCCATTGTTCCTTGTTGGTACCCGAGGTTGTGTTGGAGTGATTTGTTGTTTCCGGGCTTATTATGTCTTTTATATTCGGCTACTACTTGTACAGTAGTCCTTGCCGTGATAGTCAATCTAATAGGTCCTTGGCGACCACACAATCGTCGGTGGCATGTCCAAACTTTTGGTGAAATACCCAGTGCTTGCTCCTGTCCACGTACTTCTGATCCTGGTAAGTGCCTGCTTTACTAGGTAATTTTATGATTTTTGCATGGAGAATTTCTTTAATTATGTCCTCTCTTTTCGTGTTGCATTGTGTATATAAGTCAAATTTAGGTGTTAGTTTGAACCGCTTCTTTTGTTTTCATGTTTGGTTTTGCTTTCCGTGCATGTCCTCGTCTCATTTAGGGGTTTGTCTTTCTGCCCTCCTGGCTTCCCTGAGTTCTTCGATTTCGATCTGTCTGGCCGCCTTATCTCTGAACTCAGTTAGTGTCTTTGGTTTTGTGACGGCAGCTGTCTCTTGAAACTTTTCCGAACAGAGACCACTTTTCAAGGCATGTAGGTGAACCTCAAGACTAAGATTGGGAATTTTTATTGCGACCTCGGTGAACCTCATCATGTAATCCTTCAGGCTTTCATACTACCCTTGCTTGATTGTACTGAGGTAATTGGAATCGTGGACATAAATCTTCAAAGCTGCAAATTGATTGATGAACAAATTGGCAAATTCTTCGAAGTTGGAAATCGACCCTTCGTATGGTTTCAGGGTTGTTGGCAGCGTGAAGTTCTTTGGCATTTGAAAATTTATTATTTCTTCTGAAAAAAGGATTCGTTCTTCTTTTGTTAGTCTTTGGTGGAGTGACTTCCATTGCTGTATTCGTTTCAGAATGGTGTTCGTCCTCTAGATTTTCCTTCTCGGCATTTTTTTTTTCTCCTTCCTTCTTGCTCCCATGGATCCTACCAGCAAGTAGGTCGGCCATCTTTTTCACTTCGGCTTGGAGAGTGATATTCATGGCTACAAACTCAGCGTGAGTTGGAGTGGGAGGGGGAGTGCCGTCATCCGTCATGATCACAATCCTACAAAAAAAAGGATAAAATACAATCGTAGGATAACTTTATAGTCGGCTCCACGATGGGCACCAAATGTTCCGTCTTGAAGCGGGACTCTGAGGTATAGCTCGTCCACACTGAAGGGAGCTTCTCCGTCGTCTTCCTCCTGTGTGTTGTACTATGGATTCCACACTAGTCCAGCCAATGCGGGAGACCTGCAAAAAGAACTCCAACGCTCAAGTCAGTACTAAATCTCGAAATACTAAACTTCTTAAGTCGGAATGTTCTTTTCTGTTTTGCTTTTTCTTGATGATCTTATAGCTCATACTCGTTCCTTATTTATTGTTGCTTAATGTAACCATCCTGGTATTGGATATTCGAGATTCGTGTATGAGCCGTTGAGATCCAATATTTTTCGGCTTTTTGAAAACTTGTTACGAAGTATAATATTATGGTTCCGAGTTATTAGGTACGGATCAATATATATGTAAAATTATAAAATGAAGAGGATGTGGATTCAATTCTATCAACTATATTATACATATATAAAATAGAAAGGATGTGAGTTCAATTCTATGATATATCAAGGATGATGCAAATAGGTCAAATAAGATTAAGTCTAAATTTATACTTGATCATGTTCATAGTTCAATTCGTTCCAGTCTCAAATTGACATGTTATGGTTTGAATTATCGATCCTATCCAAATAAGTTGATTGGGTTGAATACCCATAGATAGAATCAATATTATGAGCCCTACTATCACGTATACTTAAGAGACACCAAAATTTATTCCATTTGAAAATTACTGTATAACAACAATTAACTATCATTGCCATCACATTTTTATTTTGGTTCTTGCTCTCGTATATATTTCAAGTGACTAGCGATACAAAGAGAGAAGAAATTATGTGTGTTTTTTTTAATAATAATATTTCACATTCAAGTTTTTTTTAATTAAGTTTAATTAAATTAGTCTAATATAACAAAAATTAATTATGATTAATATTATTTTAAATTTTATTATTGAACTTGGTTAGACTTCGTTCATAAAAAAATTTAAATGTGTAACATTACTCTTTTTTTTTCTTTTTTTTACAATGAAGGTCTCTTCTGTATATTATGTAAGTGTTTTCTTTTATTTTTTATTAACAAAGAATCGAGCACACCTTAAATAAAAATTTTACAAATAAATTAGATACACCTGGCACGTAGGCTTTTACAAAATTTTGACAGACAAAATACAGATATTGTAAGAGTTTGAGTAGCATCTGTAAAATTACACTGGCCATTAATTATCGGATGAAAGAATTACCTATAATGTTTGATATTAAACTGAAAAGTTGGATGAAATAATTTTGGCTTTTTTTGTCTTATAAAATATTCTTCTCTTAGTTTTGGTTTTTATATATTCCTTTTTTATTTTGATTTTGTAAAAGTTAAAAAATTTTAGTTTTATTTTCTACTGTTTATTTATTATATTAAATGTTTAGATGATAAGTTAAATAATGCTGTGATAAATTAAAATATTTATAAAATATGTCATATCCACGTTTAATCCTTAATTGAATATACTAATGATAAGAGTAAAAACCAAATTTTTTTAGATTTTATCGAAAACAAAACTAAAATACACTATATTGTATAGTCCAAAACCTTATTTAAACCCTTTCTTTTTTGTGTTAAAAGGAATGAAACTAATTAACTACATGTATCTTTCCATATCAATGAATTTAAATTATTTATTACCGAAGTAAGTGTGAATGTTTGGTATTTTTTAGATTTTAGGGTAGTTGAATTGTTGAAATGAAATATTTTGTTAAGTGAAGAAAATCCTTTAAATTTAAAAAACAGAGAGGAGGCGCTACTGGTTGAGCAGTGGATGAGATTTAGCACTTGTAGGTTAAACGAAAATAAAATATAAAAAGAAGAATGCACTATGCACCAGCCGGGAATCGAACCCGGGTCTGTACCGTGGCAGGGTACTATTCTACCACTAGACCACTGGTGCCAATTTATGAGGCATATCAGAGCATTAGCATCAATAGTAACTATAACGTGCAGTAACATCTAATATCCACATTCTACGGGACACTGGTTATTGAACCATTAGAAATACAATGAAAACATAAATCACTATAGTTTCAAATCAAGCACAATCATACAGGCATCCGATTTGGATCTTCAATTTGGACTGTAGAATGTAAATTTGAACCATCTGGAATTCCTAAGGGGGGATCTATGCATGAACAATTATCAACATTATATAGCTCCCATTCTTTTATTCCACATTTCTGGAGCGCAGCAACTACCTTTGTCCTCTCTCTTTCATTTGGAAATGCTCCATCTGGACTAACAAGCACTGCTCCAGTATAAGACTGCCCTGCAGCTCTCGCAGCTCCATGATAGTGGAACAAACCCCAACTAAGATCATCGGCGACTTCCACGATTGTCCAATATTCATTTGAAACAACTCCATTATCCAATACACTGAAATGGAATGTCCCGGGTATCTTACCTCTCTTAACCCGGTATCTTCTCCTCCTCCAAACCATTTGTCCTTCTAATGTTTTTACCTGGAATACTGGTTCATACCAAAATGACCCTTTTGCTTTTCCCCTATAGAATAGTTGGTATTGACATGGAAATTGATCGTATGCCGGGTTCTGCCCGGCTACAACACGCCAGCTCCATTGCAAATTCCCCAACCAACCAACAAACAAATCTTCTGCCATTTCATAGTTTATGTCCTGCCCCCGAAACTTAACCATTGGAGGCACATACGGCTTGTTGGGGACTTCTGCTTCCAGCTCAAGACAGTTGTTTTTCTGTAATACACAGAGTGAAAAGGCTTCTAGGTTCGCACTTTCATATGAAGCAATACACCTATAGTTACATACTTGATCAACAGGACTGCACCGGTTCAAGCATTGAAGAGCTTTTCTACAATTAGGATCCAACAAGCAATTAAGTACCTGGCGGCCACAGTTCCTCAGCATGCACTTCAAGGTAGAAAAACCCTTTGCTCTCAAGTTCTTCAACACTGGAACTGGCCTTATATAAGCATTGATTAATACCAGCAAACAGAACCTTATACCATCAGAACTATGTCGATCCCATGCTTCGGATACAGTTTGCACTACTTTACTTGACTCTCCAGTTTTATCTGATTGAGAGTTTCCGAGCACTTCTCCAAATATACTTCCTTTCACTTGATTGTGAACTTCATAGCCTCCTAATTTGCTCTTCAAATCTGTTGTAGAGTCAAAGCATATTACATTTTGTATAGTTCTGCTGTGGATTTTAATCCACTCAATTGATTCCTTTCCTGTAACAGCAACAATCACCAATATATCAGCCTTCAGTAATTCACTCTGAAGTCTGAGAGCCTTTTGTTGATCAGATTGAATACATTCATCGGTAAATACAAGAAGTTCATATCCTTCGTCAACCCATTTCAGTCTTTCTGCCTGTAAAAAGGAATATTAATGGCACTCGACGCAACTGAAAAACTAAGCTCACTATCCATATAAAAAATTATCATGAAAACATATTAGATATTACAGCTCAGCAAAGGACGCATCACATGGAAATACAAAATGTTTTCAGCCACAAATCTGAATGCATTCTTTCATCCAAGCAAAACTGAATAAGATGTAATGAAATAATACAATCACATGGGAAGAATTGTTACTTAACAGTGTGAAGCATGACTTCTTGCCATAGTGCAGACTTGAGAGGGCTGACAGCACCATGGCCAACAACAGCCAGCATCCTCACCGGAGGCTCAGGCGGCTGCTCAGCCGTCACAGCGGAGACAACGGCAGGGGAAGCGTGAAGAGGATGAGGAAGAAACGAGCGAGAGGTGGCATGGCGACGAAGGAAAGAGGTTCCGAAGAATTTAGGTTTGTTTGGAAGAAAACCGATTCTTGTGTGAACCGGTGTCAGAAAACGTGGAGCATGCACTTTCAGAGACATCAAAACCTCTGTCTTCGCTCTTGAAAGAATAGAGAGAAGAGAACCTCTCAGCCAAACACTCGCTGCTTTTTATTCCTCCTGAATACCGGATAGGTACACGTACAACTGTCGTATTCCAGCTCCAGAATCTTTGGAACCTAGCTTCATTAGGATATTGAGCTTTTAATTTGATTTTTCTATTGGAAAATCGTATTTATCATTTTATTGCTCGCTTTTTGCTTAATGTCATAATGTGCCTCATTTCTCTATATTAAAATTTGAATCCGGAATTTTAAGAATCACTTGGGCAATTTTTTTTTTTTTTGCAAAAAAGGTTGTTAAAGTGCTAGGTTAGAAAGATATTTTTTTGCTCGAGGCAACTCCGCTAAATTTATCCCACATAATTAGGTTTACACTGGCTATGCTATATTACACCTGATGAATATTTTTTTTATCAAATTTATATAATAATGTAATGTAATTAATTAGTTATTAATAACTAGGCAGGCAAAAAATCAGGGACAGGGACTCCCACATGGCCATAGCCCATAAGGATTAATGAATATAAATACTCGTAAAGCACAGTAGAAGGGGGGAAAACGAAATTTTTAATACTTTCAACTTCCAGTTTGAATCTGGAATTCGGAATACAAAGATCTTGAAAACTCGAACATTTCTTAAAAACTGACACCGGCGTTGCACTTCAAAATCATTCGTGTCTATTTATTAAAGAAACAAGATTTCACCATTATCCAAATGCAATAATTTCTAATGTACGCGAACATCTTGACATTTTTTAAATGAAGTTTCTGACGTCCAAAGATTTGACATCAGCCTTTTCCTCACCCTTGAACTCCTCCCTGAAATGGCAAGGAATACGAGGAAAAGTAAATATTAAAACAGTAAAATCCTGTGGTGGAAGCAAGAATCAATAATATAGCTAAATTCTAACCATCAGGAGAGAAGACATTAGTCCTCAATTTAGCGGAAAAAATGGTTGGTATATCAAGAGGTACAAACTTCGCCGATTTAGAATAAATTAATTGGTCACCATAACACTACGAAACACAGACACTTCGCTGAGTTGCTGTGTTTACGTGTTGGACACATTTCGGATACGACACTCACCGACACTCGTCCGACATGCATGTCTACTGTGTCCAACCGTATCTTAATAAAAAATATAAATTTTTTCTACAGACATGTTTAGACACACCTAAATACTATCATGTGTCCACGTGTACAGTTTTATTCTTAACATATATTCTTGAAATAAATTTAGAAATAGTATATATTATTATTTATTAAACAAAAAATATTTTAAATACTTTATATAATTAAAACAAGACATTAAAAATAATTAAAAAATTAATTTATGTTTTAATATCAATAAAATATCAAAATATCATTACGATTTATCTAAAAAATACTTTATATTTTATATATATGCGTGTCCCTGTGTCTTATGAGATTTTAAAATTCGCATGTCAGCGTGTCTCGTGTAGTATCGTGTCTCATGTACGTGTCAGTGTCCGTGCATCATAGCCATGACACATTCAAAAGCCATAAACCAAGAAAGCTATAGGAAAGGCGAAGGGATCGTTCTGTACCAGTTCCTTTGGAGTTAGAATCAAAATATAAAATAAGATTAATTATCATGCGCTTACAACAAAGCGTGTTCGGGGCTTGTGCATGCAAAAGTCTCCAGAGAAATGAGATGGGGAAAACATATATCAGTAAGATAGGGTGTCATGAGCAATACCTCTTCAATTGCGTTTCCATTGCCTCAAAAGCTTCTTTCTTCAGTTCCTGCAGTTGTGCTTTGGCTATTTTAAGCTCTAGCTGATCTTCCAACTTTGGTAGATCTTCTTTCCGAATTCCAAGTCTAAGATGTCACCGCCAAACATGAAAAAAGGAAAGAGAAATAGAAATATCATAGGTAATTACATTACAAACAAATTATGAATTGTTTTCAACTTATGTACCAAACCCAGTGGGTGAATTGGCAACTAAGTATAGACAATAGAATTCCCAAATAGTTGATAATATGATGCAAGGTGCACTGCCTATGAAAGAATGAAACTTGGTTAGTTTGATGAATTGACATCTTCCTTCCCCAAGTACAATATTCTCTATATTTAATCACAAATATCTATCTCCTCTACACAGCCAGAAGGATGACCACTTTCTGTTACTATGAGGATGATACATGCCACCCAAAGGGGAAAATGGTTTTGTGAAGTCACAAACAATTAGTCATAGAAAGAATCCTGTATAATCCAAGACAATGAAAGGGAATTTAAATAATATGAAAATTTGAAAGACTAGAATCTAGATGACACTTGATACAAGGCTGATAAATCAAAATAGGGTGAAGGGTGACTTACTTCTGATTAATCTTATCAAATTCTGCCAAGAGAAGGTCCATTCCTTTCTTATCATCTCTCAGTAGAGGTTTTTTCAACTCCTTTTCAACTTTGTCCAATGCTTCCATCATCATAGCCTCAGCGCCAAGATCATCCGTAAGACCATCCCTGTAAAATAGTATATAAATAAAATATAAAATGCCACGTGAAAAGAACTCAAGATATAAAGACAAGGGATGTTTGGCGTTATGTTGCCTTAAAACAAGAGAACAACAAGTACAAGAATTACATAACACATATCATACCTATTCTTGAACTTAGCATAAAGAACAAAGCATAACAATAAAATGACAAAGGTAACACATGAACAAGCACATATACAGTTACTAATGGATATAGTAGAATAGATCATCACGGACTTGATTCTTATTTCCCGCAAGGTTAAAAGATAAGTGCGAGCATCAGGAATATCTTGTGTTTCCATTTCAATGATTCCTTTGATACTTTGGGACTCTGAGAGCAAGTTTGCCCTGCAGGATGAACAAGGCATTATAATCAGAACTTTTTATAATAATAATAATAATAGTATTGAGCAGAGAATTACAATAAAACAAAAACTAAAAGAGAGTCTTACTTTTGCCTAACAGTTTTCATGACATTTGCGTACTGAGAAACAGCAGCTGGATCATCTGGATCAATGGTAATCTTTTCCTTCTTTAATATTCCCATGGCAGTCTCAAACTTGTTCTTCAACTCCACAAAAATGTTCTTTAGCATCTCTATTTCCCCATTCAATGAAGAGTGCATTGTCAGACAGTGACAGAAAAGACAAAAAAGGAAAGGCGGGGGGGGGGGGGGGGGGGAATAAATCGAAATAAGACTCGATGAAAGTCTAACTACTAGAATAAATAGAGCCCAAAATCTCACATCATCAATGAGCTCTCGTAAGCTCAAATTACCACTGGTGGATAAGAAATCAATTTGATAAAAAAAAATAATACAGATATACGGGAGAACTGACCATCTCCCTTGAGGGAAGGAGGGGCAGACCCTTTGGCAAAGTGACGAACAGGAATAGCATGCTCCTTTTGCAGAAATACTTGACTGGCATAGACCTATAAGAAGAGAGAGAAAATTCAGCACATGGCAACTAAATAGTCATCCCTTCTTAATAATGATGCATATCAACTAAAGAGAAAAGAGGAGGGGGGGTGCTTAAGCATGAAAACAGGAGTTTCAGCTGCGAATTGAGGCAGGGACCAGAAGGAATACTTTGACAATGTTCAATCGTATGAAATTAAAAATAATAAGGAACCCAACCTAAACACAATTTGTTAGGACTTATGAGGGTCCAATCACGATGACGATGATCAAGGATCACAAAACCCAATACATTTATATGTTGACCATTTCCGGCTCCACCCAAATGCAAAAAGCATATTTCCCCAATCAATAGAATCAAAGGGTAAACAAAATTTATCGACATAAATTAACAAATGATATATACACCCAGCCATGTGAAAAAGAGGGGGGAAAACCCCTATTTTCCAAATATTAAGATACATAGTGCATTACGTATTTTCGAAAAAATTAACCAGAAGAGATATAGATCCCGACATTAAAGAGACAGAACCAGAAAGCACTAACATGAAAAAAATAAATGCAATAGCAACCAGGAAACAAGCCTAGCTACTCAATCGGGGAGAAGGAATAGAATGCATCAATTGGGAATCGAAGAAATGAAATGAGGTAATAATTGGAGAGATGAAAGATGAGAGAGAGAGACCAGCTTATTGGATTTGGAGAAGAGGCGAGAAGATAGTGCCATTGATGAATCGATCGAAGTTCAGTGGTGGTGCTGTTGAGCTTTATCGTCCTTTTAACGCTTAGGGTTCACTTTGATTCCCTTTGTCTCTGTGAGGGATGTGAGTGTTGTGTTATTGAGAGATTTCACAAAGTCAGGGAGCGGTAAGGTACGCCCTCCCGCATCCTATTACCGCATCTTCGGTTTAGCAGAGTCTTATATCTAAGCCCTCCGATTTCCGATATCTACGGTTCAAGTTCAACCATTTCTCCTTTTTTTTTTTTTCCAATAATGAAAAAATATACATAACATATATAATAAACAATTTAATTTTAATGCATCGAGATAAAGCTTTACACGTACATTTAATTACGAATTTTTTATTTTTAATATTTGAGTGGTAGTAATATTTTTTTAAAATATAAATTGTTTGGGTGTTATTCTTAAATGTAAAATCGTTTAACTAGAGAAACAGAAATCGGACGGTCCGATTTATTAGAAATACAGAAATCGGACCGTCCGATTTTTAGAGGTACACAAATCGAATCGTCCGATTTCTAGAGGTACACAAATCGAACCATCCGATTTGTGTTAAAAGAAATTAAAAATTTTGAAGTATAAAAATCGGACCCTCCGATTTGTATACTTTCTACAGCTTTGAAAAACACCAAAAATTACAATGTTAAGATATATCACCACTTTTACATTTATAACAAAAAAAATTAGCCTTCAATCACATGATGCTACATTAATAAAAATAACTATTTTTTATATTAATAGCATGAATAATAATCCAAAAAATATTATAATTGTACGATTGTATAAATTTTACATTATCAATTCATCAAAATTAAATTCATATAATAAATTCAAAAAAAAAAAAAACACAAAACATGATATTTACTTTCTTTCTGTATATGCTATGTATATTTTTAATATGTAGGTGTGTATCTTTTTTTCATACTCTTATTATGTACAATTTCAGTATGTACGTATGTAGGGACGGATTTAGGAATCTAAGAGTGGAGGGATTGAAAATTAAAATTTTGTATAATCAAATATAATGCTATATATTTAATAATAAATATAATTATAATTAATTTTTTGATTAAAAAAATTAATAAATACTTGTCAAATAAAATAATTATCTCAGTTTTTACAAATTTTTTTATAATTTTTTTATAGTTTTACATATAATAAAATATAAAATTATATATTTTTAAATATTTTGTTAATTAATTTACCTTATTAAGTATTTATGTGACAGTAAGTTATATTTTTATATTTTATATCATTAAAAAATATAACATAAAATAATATAAGTTAATTGTACTAACAATTTTGTTATGTAAATTTAAAATATATTAAAGTATTTTTATATAATATATAGGGATAAAAATTAATTAAAAAATAATAAAAAAGAAACAACTAAATAAAATTAGAAAAAATAATATTATCATAAATAATATTAAAATATTTTTTTATATAATTATAAATGTTAAAATTAATCTTAAAAAAATGTAAAAAAAATTCTAAATTAAATAAAAAATATAAATAATATAAATATATGTAAAGAAATAAATTTAAACCCTAATACATAAAGAATAGTAACTATTTTTACTATCATTATACTATTAAATTTGGTGGATTCTATGGTGCCTTTCATTGTGGTGCCTAAATTGTCTAACTTATCTTTATAAATAAAAAATAAAATGTATAAAATAAAAGTAAAATATTTAAAGTTTATTAAATATTATTTTTTTACCTTTTTTAGGAAGTTAGACACCATATCTTAGGCACCATAGCATTCACCGTTAAATTTTACTCTATACAATACATCTATTATAATAGTATATGAACTTTTAAAATTTGTTAGGGGAGGGGGGGACAAGACTTGCTGATGTCAGGGCATTTTGGTACTTTTTTCTTTACTATTTTAAGGTAGTTTCATGCATTTTCTTAGTAAATAAGCAAGTTTTGGGTGAACATACACTTACATCTTGATTCAAGCAAACATTGTGAACTTTACATGATTTCATGAGAATTATGCATAAATTGAATGATAAAATGGATGATGCATGATCTCATAACTTGAAACAAAGCTTTGATGTACTTTGTTTGTTTGATTTCAGGACAAAGGAAGCAAAGAAGAGCCACGTTAGCAGCCACGTTAGCTTCACTAACGTGACCACTAACGTGGAATGGGAGTGAGCTTGCAACATTAGTGGTAAAGTTACCACTAATAACGCCTTCAAATGCCATCATAACCCACGTTAGTTACACTAATGTGGGAACTAACGTGGAAGAAAGAGGGAGCTCTAACGTTAGTGGTAAAAGTGAACACCACTAACGTTCCAAAAGGCCACACTAAGCCATGTTAAGAGTCACGTTAATCCAATTAACGTGGAGTAAAGAGGAAGTTGCCAGCGTTAGTGACAATCACCTTTGTCACTAACGCTAGACCAAGCCTAGATTGCCTACGTTAGTGGTCACGTTAAGACCACTAACGTGAAGGGTAACGTGGAGCAATGAATGATAGGCCAACGTTAGTGACACTCACCTTTGTCACTAACGTTGGAGATGGAAAATACACCCACGTTAGTGGTCACGTTAAGGCCCTTAACGTGAGGCACTAACTTGGAAAGAAGGGGCGTTTTGAAGCGTTAGTGACAAAGGTAAGTGTCACTAACGCTCTCGAGCCTTGGCATGCCCACGTTAAGGGCCACGTTAGTTACACTAACGTGGACCATTAACGTGGAAGAGAGGGACAAATAGCAACATTATTGGTAAAAGTGAGTGCCAATAACGCTTGCGAAGGGCTAAGAGGCTACGTTAGTGGTTACGTTAGTACCACTAACGTTGAAGTTAATGTGGATCAACTAGTTTGGAACGTTAGTGACAAAGTTATCGCCACTAACGCTTTCGAACCCAAGTTTGCACTTAACGTTAACGCCACTAACATCCTAACTAACCTCCCATCATGCCTAACTCACACTTTCTTTGCAAGCAAAGCTGAGCCCACTAAAGACTGTAACTACTTCAACTAAAGATCAAGGGCCCATATCCAAGACTTGAAGAGCTAACTAGAAGATCAGAAGAGTAGTATATATAGGGATAGTTTTGAATTAAAAAGGGGATCGGGAACTTGAGAACTATACTCTGTATATTTTACTTTCTCTGCAACTTCTAGTTTATATTTTCAGAATGTACTTTTCATTTTTGCTTTCCATTTCCAGAGCTATGAACAACTAAACCCCTTTTCATTGGGTTAGGGAGCTCTGTTGTAATTTGATGGATCAATAATAGTTTTTATTCTTCTTCTTCTTTCTTTTCTCTTGATTTTACTAGAAAGCTTTCAATCTTCATCCAATTGGGTAGTTGTCTTGGAAAAGAAGCTATTCATACTTGGATCTCTTTGGAACCTTGGAAGAGGAATGAAGAGATCATGCTAGAAATGCTTTCTCATGTTGGACCAAATTGGGGTTTGGATGGATATAGTGACATATAATCCTACCAACACTTTGATTTGGGAATGCATGTGGTATAATCAGTGACCAAACTTCATCTCTTCCCATGAGCAATTAAATCAAGGAATTGAGCAATTGTTCAAGCTTAGAGAGATTGGGTTGCCAAGGAATTGGAATCCAATCACTTAAGATTGCCAAGGAGATCAATGAATGCATTGATTGAGGAAGAGATGAGAATGAACTTGATCCGGAGAATGCAACATCTCCTAAGCCCAATGAATCTCCCATTTCTGATCTTACCCATTCTCTTTATTTTCTTCCATTTACTTTTATGCTCATCTTTCCAAATCCCCATTTAAGATTCTGCAATTTACTTTCCGCCATTTACATTCTGCCATTTATTTCCAACATTTACATTTTCTGTTATTTACTTTCCCGCCATTTAATTTTCTGCAATTCCTCAACTCAACTTTTGCTTAGCTCAACTAGAACATTCCTCTAATTAAAGTTGCTTGACCAATCAATCCCTGTGGGTTTCGACCTCACTTTATTGTGAGTTTTTACTTGACGACAATTCGGTGTACTGTAGACCTCACTCTATTAGCTTAGTGTTAAAAGGTAAAATAGAGATATTAATCATATAATGACTTTTTATTCATGAAAATAAATTTCATTAAAATTTTAAATTGGGTCAATGAATTCATTTAACTAGAAAGATGGAAATTGAAAGAAATAAAAAATTAATATCAAAATCAACTTCAACTGATTGACCTATAGTGATAAAATTAAAATTCAATTTAGGAATAAAATAAGTATAAAAAAGATAAAAGTTAGACACTTTAGATTCTTTGTTACATCAAAGGTGGTCAAAAGTCAAAACCATTAAAAACCGGTTGGTTCGTACTTCAAATCAGACTTGACTCGCGTGGGTCTACAGTACACCCGCATGCTGGACCGTCGAAGAAACTCTCACAAAGGATTTGGATTCTCTAAAGTTTGAATTTCATTTTAGAGAGTAAAGTGTGATCTCTCACTATTTATTTTATAGGTGGGACCAAGAATAAATATGAGAAAGAAACCATTAAAGGGTAGAAGATCACACTTTACCCGTTAAAGTACAAATTTAAAATTTAGAGGATCCAAATTCTCTCACAAAATACACAAGTCCAAAAGTGAACTCATGGAAATTCAAACACGGATAAGCATGAATGCAAAAACTCTCCTTGCCGCTCAGCATGAATGCAAATATTAAATATATAATAAATTAAGAACGAATTTTTATTTTTTTATTCTTTTAAAACATGGATTTATATAAATACCAAACAAATAACAATACATGATACATAAACAAATTGATATATTGGTATTGATTGTGTGATTTTTTGTTTTTTTTTTTGTTCATTTAAATTGAAAAAAATATTTTATTACTAGTGACTAATTTTTTGTTTTTTTACATCATAAATTAAATCTAAGAATTGATATTTAATTGTTATTGATATATTTTTAGAAATTATTTATTTTAACTTTTAATTTTATTTTTATTTTTATAATTTTATATTTTTTATTTAATTATGACCGAGTCAATCGGGTGAATCAATAATCCATCGGTTGAACCAATGATCTAGTGACTCAGTTATATGACTGAGTTAATTACCGGTTTGATTCTGATAACTATGGTTCTTTGGACTATGGATAAGATAGTTGATATCTTTACCAAGACTCATCATCTTATCTGATTTTGAAATCTAGTATCCAAATTCAAAATTATCTCTTTAACTCCAATTTGAGTTTGAGAAGGAATATTAGAGTATAATATATGGTTAGTGAATTATGTTAGTATAGTTGGTATAATGGAAAGTTAGTGTAGTAGATTTATTGTAGTTGTAATTGTGTATGTGTAGTAGCCTAGTAGGTGTGGCAATTTTTTTTGGTGGTAAAATCAGTGGCAGTTTTATAGGAGCGTCTAAGATAGTCTTGGTCCTCCAAGGTTTTTTTTTTAATTAGTAGTAGTATTGTTATATGTATTTAGTATAATTTGTATTGGGATATTGACAATTGTAATTTGCTAATAGTAGTAGTAACTAGCAAGTAGCCCATTATAATTAAAGAGAAAGTATTGGGAGACAATAATATTAGTGTATAATATGTATAATAGGGGTATAAAAGAGAATAAGATGATATCATAATTAATTTAATTAATTTTTAATAATTACTCATTTTAAATTCAAACATTAGGGTCAATTTTTTTAACATTAACCCTAATTCTAATTCTCTCTCAGCGTCGTTCTTCTCCTTTTTTCTCTCCCCTCTTTTTCCCTTGTGTTGCCACCTTCCACTGCACCAAGCCTCCCCCTCGTGTAGCCCTCCTCAATCGCACCTCAGCGAGCGCGTCCTCTCTCATGTCGTCCTCCACCATGCTGCCGCAACACCGGCCATCGTTAGCGCGGCCGTTGTAACCATCCTACTCCATGAGGCATGTGATTTCCAATTCTTTACAGCGTTCATTGACACGTATAGGTTCATATATATATGTAGCATAGATAACAAATTAGAATTAGAACACGTAGCGCAAAACTTTTCTTTTAGTACTTTCAAGCGATGAATGATAAACCACTATTTCATGGTTTATCTTGTGCTCAATTGAGTGGTTTTTATCAACTCTTTACCCACTTATTCATTCAAAATGCATGGTTTTACAATTCCTTCCCAGAATTTGTGCTATGATTGAAAATATGTTTCTTTGGTCTTAATTTGCTAATATTAATCCTCTCCTATTACCATTAGATGCCTTGATATGTGTGTTAAGTGATTTCAGAAATTACAGGGCAGGAATGGTTTAGAGGATGAAAAGGAAGCATGCAAAAGTGGAAGGAATACAAGAAGTTGGAGAAATTGCTAAGCTGTCCAGCCTGACCTCTTCGCACTCAAACGGCTATAACTTTAGCTACAGAGGTCCAAATGACGCGGTTCTAGTTGCGTTGGAAAGCTAACGTCCGGGGCTTCGATTTGATATATAATATGCTATAGTTTCCCTGACGCTAAGCAACGCGACCGCGTGCTCCATGCGGCCGCATCGCAGTGACGGAAATCCAGCGTGGTTGAATTCGAGACCAGCGAATTCTGGGCTGTTTCTGACCCAGTTCTCGACCCAGAAAATACAGATTAGAGGCTATAAAGTAGAGGAATACATCCATTCATGAGGAAGCTTTCACATTCATAATTTTAGGAGTAGATGTAGTTTTTAGAGAGAGAGGTTCTCTCCTCTCTCTTAGGATTAGGATTTAGGACTTCTCTTAGTTTTAGGAGTGACTCTCAATCCCAAGTTCAATGTTCTTTTTATTTCTCTTCTCACTTTTGTTTATGACTCTTTATGATTGATTTTCTATTTTAATATATTTTGAGGTATTTCAGACTTATGATTGCTCTCTTTAATTTATGTTACTGTCGCTTCCCATCTGAATGCATTTTTATTCCGATAAATTTACTTTTTCCCTTTTGGTCTTGGTTAAGAAAGCAGTAACTCAGGAGTTACCTTATCTCAATATAATTGATAACTGTTATCTTTGCTAATTGAACTGAACTTCAAATAATCTCAACCTTTTCTTAGGAAATAAATAGGATTCGAAAATCAAACTAATTAGTCCCTTGACTTTCCTTTGCTTTAGTAAAGGTCAACTAAGTGGAATTAAGATTCAACTTTCATTATTATTGATAAGGATAACTAAGTCTGGACTTCTAATTTCTTATACCTTGCCAAGAGATTTTATTATTGTTATTTTATTTTACTTGTCATTTAAATATACCTGTGCCCATTGCCCAAACTCAACATTCCCCAGAAAACTCATAACCAATAATAAATACACCTCCCTGCAATTCCTTGAGAAGACGACTCGAGGTTTAAATACTCGGTTATCAATTTTAAAGGGGTTTGTTACGTGTGACAACCAAAACGTTTGTACGAAGGGATTTCTGTCGGTTTAGAGACTATATCTACAACGCGACTGTTTTTATGAAATTCTTTACTGGCAAAAATCCTAACGTCAAAATGGCACCATTGCCGGAGAATTGCAAACGTGTGCCTTATTATTGGTTATTGTAAATATTTTATTTTTGCTTGTTTATTTGTTTTTTATTTTTATTTTTATTTTTGCTTTTTCTTAAATTAAGAGGTTATTGGTTTTTATTTTAAAATTTTTATCTTATCTTATCTTATTTCAAAAATCAAATTTAAAAATTTTCAAATTTTAAATTTCAAAAAATTTAAAATTCAAATTTTAAATTTTAAAATTCAAATTCAAAATTTAATTTTCAAATTCAAAATTTAAATAACCTTTTAATTTCAATTTGTTTTTATTTTTGTTTTTAATTTTTATTTGCTACTATGAACTCTCACCCCTTTGGCTATGAGTCTGGTTACAATAATGTTGCAGGAAGAAGAAATTACAATGAGAACAGGCATCAAGGTTGGAACAATCAAAGATGGGAGGAGTCACAAGGATTTAATCAACCCTCATGGCAACAACCACCTCCAATGGACTATCAACAACCACCACCATATGCCTATGAACCCTTTCCTCAACATAACTTTGGACCACCACACTCACAAGCCCCTTTCCGCCATTCACCTCCATATAACCCCAACCCTCAACCACCATACTAACCACCTTATGAGCCATATGAACCATATATAGAACCACCCCAATTCCAACCCAATTACTCACAAGAACCACCACTTCAATATTCACCATCTCCATATCCATCAATCCAAGAGCACTATGATCCTATTTATGAAAGCTGAGTGTATCAAAAGACAAAGGATCGTCTCAAGGAAATAGTGGATCGATGTCAGGCAACCATTCGTCAATTGGGGCAAGCAATAATGAGTCAATTAGCTTCCCGACGTTCGGACACTCAAGGAACCCCCATGGCTTCATGTGGACAATCTAATGAAGAACGTAGTATGAAGGAGATACTAAAAACTCTAGTGAACAGTACGGAGCATGACTTTGTACTGGAACAAGTAGAGGAAGCCGAAATTATTGAAGAAGAAGAATTGGTTGAAGACTTAGGAGATGCAGAACCTCCATGGGAAAGTCCAGTTATAGAACCTCCTTCCAAGGCTGATGGTTTCAGTGGCTAAGAGAAGGGGGGTTGAATCTTAGCCACCTTTTTGGTTGCTAACACTTGCTGAATTCAGAGGAGACTTTTCTGTTTTGGCTCGTCCCTGGACACGAGACTTTTTCTTTTATCTCATCTCTAGTCACGAGACTTTTTGTTTTGTCTCGTCACTTTGCACGAGACATTTTTAGTTTTTGCTCTTGTGCAGTAGAAAACAGAAATGAAGTAGGAGAGAAGAAAGATTACACCCAGATATATCCTGGTTCAGCTGCTAAGTGCAGTGCAGCCTACATCCAGTCTCCATCACAACAATGATGGAATTTCACTATAATCAACTTGATTACAAACTGTAAAGTGCTAACCCAACTTACAAGGGGATTCCCACAGAATCATGAAACACAACATAGATGAACAAAGGAACTCTAAGATATCTATGGCTTTTTCTTTTAATTTTGAACTCTCTGCCTTTTTCCGCTCTATGGCTTTTTCATACAAACCTCACTGTTTGCCTTTTTCCATGAGACTCAAGACATGACAAAATTAAACAGAAAAATACAAAACTGAATACATTGAAGGAGAAGAGAAAACTGTTAGCTCAGGTAGCTCTGAGAACACTGTGCCTTTCACTCTCAAATTTTCTCCTTGCTTCAAACAGTGGTTGTTCACCCTTAATATAGAAGAGGGAAGCCTCCACTTATTGAAGCCAACAACCGAACCAACTTCTTCCTCCTTCAACTAACAGAACCGGTTCGGCCACATAGAGAGAGAAGAGATAACCATGCAAAACCCAACATGCAATTACCTCTAGTCCTTTCTTGATCATCACCCTTCATCAATCCGAGCTCTCCATCCTTGGCTTGCTCTCCAAGATGAATTTCTGGCCCTTGATGCTTCATGATGATGATGACTTCATCTGCTTCAATCTCTGCCTTAACCATCACTTCGCCACTCTAGCTACTCCCTGTGGTGGTTAAACAGAATCAAAGACAAGCCATGCTTCAAGAATCTCCCTTGCTGGCGGAATCTTTACCTTCCATTTTTGAGCATGAAGAACTCAAGATAACCTCACCAAATCTAACCACATTTGGCGTGTATCTTAGCCACAACTCATTTTTATTTTAGTATCTTTTCTTGCCATCATTAGCTTGATGGTCTTGATGCATGCAACTTCTTCTTTTTGATAGTTGATGAACATTGCTTCCATTGTTTCCTGGACAAGGACCGAAGAAGAAGCAAGAAAGAGATGGGAGAGAATGTGAAGTTAAAGTAAAAGCAATTAAATGAAAATGAAACATATTGATAGATTGCTTTTACTTCCCTTGCTTTGAGTAGCGTATAGCATTAATCATAATGATTCCCTATCAAATCAAATTCAAGTTCTCTCTCATGTTTCCAATGCTAGCTTATTAAGTTTTGAAATCCATTCTTAGCAAGCAATGGAATCCATTGGAAAGCATGAAGCCTATTTGCTTTCTTAGTTTCGGACCAGGCTTGGAAGCATTCATCACTAATAAGACTTGGGCTTGTAGTATTGAAATTAAAGCTGGCCCAATTAGTTAACATTTGCTTTCCTGATGAATTTTGTTTCAGATCAAGCATGAAAAAAAATTAACCATGGGCTTGGTTGTAACAACATTAAGCTTGGCCCATTTAATAATTCAGCCTCATGGTATGAGAGACATGTAGCAAGGCTGATTATTGGGCTTAAACCAAAAACTCATTTTTCGGCCCAACATAAAATCTGCACAACAAAATTATCAATTTAGCAAATATGAATTAAGATCAAATTAATAATTTTGTATTTAAATATTTTAATAATGTTTGTTCATCATCAAAATTAAATAAGAGTTTTCCAAACTCATCAATCTCCCCCTTGATGACAAACATTATTAAAATTGAAATGGAAAGAAATTTAAAGATTGAGTAAAGAATACTCCCTTTGATTTTGAATTTCTCCCCCTTTCTAAATGTCACATTGCTCCCCCTTGATGTGTGCTTATTTTACCAAGGGAAGCACTAACCTGTAACATTTAAATCAAGCTTAGAGAACAATGTTATTTAGCATATTTTATGATGCTAAATGCTTGATTTATGAGCAGTTTTAATTTATAATCAAAATTCATTTGATATCATAAGTTGATTTTCTGCTCAAGCAAAAAAATTATCCAAATATTTTCCAAACATTTCCTGTTAGTGTATCAGAGCAAAACAAAATGATGGAAAAAATATTTGAAGTACACATGATCAAAACAAGGCAGTTTTAATACATTACACAATTTAAAGGAACTGCCAAAAATAAGTTTTCAATTCAATAAGTTTATAAATGATGAGTCAACAGCCAAGCATTGAAGATAAATCAAACATCATTATAAACCAAATGCCAAATTAATATTAACTAATCATGATAAACCAAATGCTTCATGCAGTTTAAACAGCAGTGATCATAGTAAAACAAATGCTATAACATCATTCATTCTTTGAACACATGCATTCTTTGAATCAAGGGTGATCATAAATTTTCAATTTTGAAAACTTCATCCCCTGTTCTCATCCCCTGTTTTTCTAGCCCCTGTTTTTGTTCCAATTTCAATTTTTGGAACATAAATTTCCTCTCCCTTTTGTCATCATGGGGGTGCCTGCACAAAACATGATCAACATAGCAAAATATCCAAAGTCAAGTAGCAAAAGTATATCACAGTATTTTAGAGATTATCCTAGAGCAGTGAGTATCAAGTCATGCTCCTACAAAAAACAGATTGAGCCTAATGGAGCCAATATCAAACAGAGTAAAAACAGTCATTCAATCAGAAAAATTAATAGCTTCTTCCTCAGCGCCTCCTTCACTTTCATCTTCCAGATCATCCTTAAGAGATGCTAGCATCAGGCCGACCCTTTCTTTGCAATTTTTCCAAGCTTTCTCGCTCTCAGAGGCTTGCTTGCGAGTCTCTTTGTGAGTTTGAATCATCATATCTGCCATGTTTGAGAATTCACCCAAAATTTCTTTGATGGATTTGACTGTTTTGGAAGACTCTGGCCGAGTCTCATTGTCACTGTCTGAAGCCACAGATTTGCCCCCTTTGGTTCCTTTAGTCGCTCATCCTCCTCTAATGGAGGATACTTTGTTTTCCACTGCGTCATTCAACAAATCAACTTTAAAATATTCAAAAATTCTTGTTAAAAATATACCATAAGGCAGATTAGCCTTTTTGGTGCTTCTAACAGAATCCCACATATGCCTAATCATGATATAGCCAAAAGATATAGGAGTAGAGGTAACCAAAGCAAATAATATGAGACAGTCAAAAAATGTTACTCGGTTGTGTGAGCCGCTTTGGGGAGTCAAGATATGGGTGATGATTCGGTGAAGCAGAGAGTTGACTGGTCCTAGAGCTTTGTGGGTTGGAATCATTCCATGTAAGCCAGAAAGGTTCTCGCAAATGTGCTGAATAACTGCTTTGTATGAAACACCAACTTGTGTGTCCCATTTGTCTACCATATATGCTCGTGGTCCTTCATCCTTGAAGCCCAGGGCCGCTCCAATGGTCTCAGAATCAAGGGCTATTTGAACCCTTTTGACATAGGAATGAAGAGTGCCATCAATGAGTCACATATTGGCGTAGAACTCTCGGACAAGGCCAGGATAGACTGGTTTTTGAATGAGAAGAAGAGGCTTCCAGTTGAGGAGTTCAAACAGAGAAGAGATGTTGATGCCCTTATTAGTGAAAGTGTCGAGATTCACAAGGTAGGTTGTACATAGATGACGTTTTTCCATAACCTCATTGTGAAACTCAAAAGAAGTGCAAGAGTTGAATCTGCTAGGGTCAAAGTGGGAGTGAGTCTTGCCATACTTGTTTCTGAATTCCAGGGATTCCAAGTTTAGTGGTTCGGTGGTGTCATGAAGAGCAAAACCCTTCGACTTTTGAGCACTCTTCCCGGATGCATGGGGAGTTGATCTCTTTGGTGGTGATTGTGGAGGTGAAGGAATGGGAGAAGTATGAGACTCCTCTTCTTCCGTCACGGGAACACTTTTCTTCTTCCTTGAGGAAGTTTTTGTGGAAATGACTTTTCTTCTCATTGTGTCTGTGCGTTTTGATGGGGGTGAGGGTGATGAAGATGATGTAGAATGGATGTGAATGTGGGTGTGTGATTGTGGAGTAGACTGTTTTTGAGAGAATAGAAGCCTTTCACTTTTTCTTGGCGCGGTTTTCTTTTTCATGGTGATGGAGGAATGAAATATGAAAGGTTATGGAGATAACCGAATTGAGTGGAAGGGAGGTGTATGGTAAGTGATGCATTTAATGAGGGTTGGAGAGAGAATATGGAGTGAGTAATGGGCAGTTAATGACCATTATGGGTGGTTATTACCCAAAAAATGATTTCCCTTTTAACTTTTGAAATCTAAAACTGAAAAGTTGTTGCCTTAAATCAAGGGATTAGATGGAGAGAAGGATTTTGATTTGACAATAACCACTTCCAAAAAGATTTGATGACACAAGAAGAAGATTCTTATTTGTAGAGAGATAACTACCATAACTGTTAAGGTGGGGTCAAGGAATTTTGGTGGG
Organism: Arachis ipaensis; assembly: GCF_059453495.1. Lineage (NCBI taxonomy): Eukaryota > Viridiplantae > Streptophyta > Magnoliopsida > Fabales > Fabaceae > Arachis > Arachis ipaensis. Next base: position 128,285,357 of record NC_142438.1, read on the forward strand.
GCCCATAAAATTTGAACTTCAGCGTTGCCTCCCCCTTGATCATAGCTCCTCCAACAAGCTTGCATTTTTATCTCGTCCAAATATGCAGATGCGGAAATGTATTCTGCTTCAGCGGTGGATAGAGCCACTGTGGCTTGTTTCTTGCTTGACCACATGTTGAGTGAGCTTCCAAGGAAGCAACACATTCTGGATGTGCTTCTTCTATCCACTCTATCTCCCGCATAATCTGCATCACAAAACCCTACTACACAAAATTCATCAGATTTAGGATACCACAAGCCATAATTACAAGTTCCTTTAATGTATCTAATGATGCGTTTAACAGCCGTAAGATGGGATTCTTTTGGGTGAGATTGAAATCTTGAGCATACATCCACACTTTGAACAATATCCGGTCTAGAGGAAGTAAGGTACATGAGTGATCCTATCATTCCCCTATACCTTGTTTCATCCACGTCTTGACCATCATCATCCTTTTCAAGTTTTGTGTTAGGATGCATTGGTGTACTCATTGCTTTGGAATTTTCTAGGCCAAACTTTTTAATAAGTTCTTTTGCATATTTTCCTTGGTAAATAAAAGTACCACTAGGAGTTTGTTTAATTTGGAGGCCAAGAAAGAAGGTAAGCTCTCCCATTAAACTCATTTCAAACTCACTAGTCATGAGTTTTCCAAACTCTTCACACAAGGAAATGTTGGCCGAACCAAATACAATGTCATCAACATAAACTTGAACAAGGAGTATATCATCATTAGATGCTTTAATGAATAAAGTAGTGTCGGTGGTACCCCTTTGAAATTTATTTTCCAACAAGAAGGCACTAAGCCTTTCATACCAAGCTCTTAGAGCTTGTCTAAGACCATAAAGAGCCTTAGTTAATTTAAAAACATGATTTGAAAACTCTTTATGTTCAAAACCGGGGGGTTGTGCCACATACACTTCTCTATCAATAAAGCCATTAAGGAAAGCACATTTAACATCCATTTGAAACATTTTGAAACCTTTATGGGCGGCATAGGCAAGAAGCAACCGAATTGCTTCCATTCTAGCTACCGAAGCAAAAGACTCATCAAAATCTATACCCTCTTCTTGATCGTAACCTTGGGCCACTAATCTAGCCTTGTTACGAACAACTTGTCCATCCTCACCAAGTTTGTTTTTAAATACCCACTTAGTACTAGTTACCTTCTTACCATCCGGATGAGGTACTAATGTCCAAACCTCATTCTTGTCAAATTGAGCTAGCTCCTCTTGCATGGCCTTGACCCATGATGGATCTTCAAGAGCTTGTTTGACATTGTTGGGCTCCATTTGTGACAAGAAAGCAAAGTTGTTAGGTTCGGTTTGCCTTTTGGTGGAGGATCTTGTTGTTACACCATGAGAGGGATCACCAATGATGAAGTCATGAGGATAACCCCTCATAGACTTCCATTCTCTAGGCTTTCGGACAGGTGTAGAGCTTTGATTAACTTCTGGTGGTCTCGCTGTTTCAGTTGCTCGTGCCTGCTCAGGAGACAAAATGGAAATGTCTCCTCCAATCTGACGAGACAAAACTGGGCTGACAGATTCTTCATTTTGCACAGATTTAGGATTTTCTTTATTTGTTCCAGCCTCTTTACAATCTGAATCAATATCCTTCACAATACTGGGAATTAAGTTAGAATCACAAAAAGTAACATGTATGGATTCCTCTATTGTCCTATGCTCCTTGAGATAAATTCTATAGGCCTTGCTTGTGGTGGAATATCCAACAAACATTCCTTCATATGATTTTGGATCAAATTTTCCAAGGTTTTCCTTATTGTTAAGCACAAAGCATTTGCATCCAAAAACATGAAAATACTTAAGATTTGGAGGGGTTCCTTTCCATAGCTCATATGGTGTTTTCTTTAACCATTTTCTAATGATTGTTCTATTCAAAATATAACATGCTGTATTCACAGGTTCAGCCCATAAGAATTTAGGAATTTCACTCTCACATAACATAGCCCTAGTCATTTCTTGAAGGCTTCTATTCCTTCTTTCAACCACCCCATTTTGTTGGGGGTTCTAGGGCATGAAAAATTATGAGAAATCCCTAAGTCATCACAGAATTTTTCAAAATCTTAATTTTCAAATTCTCTTCCATGATTACTTCTCAAATGGGCAATTTTCAAATCCTTTTCATTTTGTATTTTCTTACAAAGGGTGGAAAAAGCATGAAAGGCATCATTCTTATGTGCAAGGAAAAGTACCCAACCAAATCTAAAGTAATCATCTACCACTACAAGACCATAGTGTTTACCTCCTAAACTTTGAGTTCTAGTAGGACCAAAAAGATCAATATGTAACATTTCTAATGGCCTTTTGGTTGAGATTCCGTCTTTTGATTTAAAAGAGGATTTTACTTGTTTGCCCAATTGGCAAGCATCACAAGTAAGATCCTTATCAAACTTGATGTTTGGAATTCCTCTAACCAAATTTCTTTTGACTAGCTTAGAAATTTGATACATGCTAGCATGTCCCAACTTTCTATGTCCTAAGCCATTGTAATAAAAAACAATTTTATAAACCTTGTCACCGATCATTTTTTCACCAAAAAAGCATTGAATGGGAAAGTGTCCATTCCGATTGCATAGTCTACAAAATCTTGGAGTTGCTGTTTTGTTAAAGTAGGTGGGATCTTGAAATCTTGTATCATTAGAAGATGAAGCAATATTTTCAAAATGTGATTTTTCAGATTTATAGAATCCCAACCCAGCTTTATCATAAAGAGGTTTTTGACTAGCCAAGATGTGATTCAGACTTTCGGAACTTTGGGTGAATTTGGCTAAGTCTTCCTTAAGTCTTTTAACCTCTTTAAGCAACTCTTCATTTTGCTTAAAGCAATCCACATATGCAAGAACAAAATGGTTACTTTCACAGCTTCTAACTTGGGCTCTTAACTGCTTATTCTCTTCAACAAGATCACAAGCAGTTTCGGCCTCTCTCACCTTTTCTTTTAGAAAACTGTTTTCAGCCTTAAGAATGGTGTTTTGTTGTTCAAATTCTTGATTTTCCAGCAAAAAACATCTTATTTTTTCAGAGAGGTGGTCTATCATAAGATGAAGATCTTCAGTGTTAGGGTTATGAAAGACTACCTGATCTATGTGGTCTGCCATGAGACATGTTTGTGACTTGGTCTCGGTTTCTTCATCATCATCATCAGAGTCATTCTCCAAGTCTTCCCATGTGGCCATCAGTCCTTTCTTCTTTCCTCTTTTCGGCTTTTCTTCCTTCTTCAGCTTGGGACAATCAGATTTGAAATGCCCCATTTCCTTGCAATTGTAGCAAGTTACTTTGCTAAGGTCTTTCTTCACTCTCCTTGTGCTGCTGCCTTTGCCTTTGAGCTTAGCCATTTTCCTGAATTTTTTTGCAAATAACACAAACTTATTTTCAGAAGAGTTATTACTGGATTCATCATCCAGAGGGTTAGTCACAGAAGAAAATGCAATTCCTTTCTTTTTTGTATCCTTTTTCAAATAGGTATTTTCAAAAGCAAGAAGATTTCCTCTCAAATTATCAAGTGTCATGGAGTCTAAGCTACTACTTTCAGAAATAATTAAGGCTTTTGTTTCCCACTCTTTTGTGAGACATCTCAACACTATTCTCACTAGCACAGATTCAGAATGTGTGATTCCCAGAGCATCTAAGCCAACAATGATGGAATTGAACCGTTCGAACAGTTCATCAATGGACTCTCCTTCCTTCATTGCAAATATTTCATACTCTCTATTTAGCATATCTGTCCGAGTCTTCTTGACAATGGTGGTTCCTTCATGGGTGATTTGCAATTTGTCCCAGATTTCCTTTGCCGTTGTGCATCTTGATACCCGTCGGTACTCCTCGAAGCTTATAGCACAGTTGAGCAGATTTATTGCCTTGGCATTTAACTCTACCTTCTTCCTATCTTCTTCTGTCCATCTTGCTTCAGGTTTGAGAGAAACAACTCCTTCGGCACTTGTAACTGTTGAATATTGTGGTCCTTCCAAGATGATTTTCCATAGTCTGTAATCCACTGCTTGTACAAATATCTTCATCCTCTCCTTCCAATAGGTATAATTTTTCCCATTGAAAAGAGGGGGTCTGTTGCTTGATTGACCTTCAGTTAGATTATAGGACACCACATTTGCGCCACTGTTTTCTGCCATGAGGATCTTTACTCCAAGATGCAAAGCTTGATCTCTTTGAGACCAAGCTCTGATACCAATTGATGGTTTCAGTGGCTAAGAGAAGGGGGGGTTAAATCTTAGCCACCTTTTTGGTTGCTAACACTTGCTGAATTCAGAGGAGACTTTTCTGTTTTGGCTCGTCCCTGGACACGAGACTTTTTCTTTTATCTCGTCCCTAGTCACGAGACTTTTTGTTTTGTCTCGTCACTTTGCACGAGACATTTTTAGTTTTTGCTCCTGTGCAGTAGAAAACAGAAATGAAGTAGGAGAGAAGAAAGATTACACCTAGATATATCCTGGTTTAGCTGCTAAGTGCAGTGCAGCCTACATCCAGTCTCTATGACAACAATGATGGAATTTCACTATAATCAACTTGATTACAAACTGTAAAGTGCTAACCCAACTTACAAGGGGATTCCCACAGAATCATGAAACACAACATAGATGAACAAAGGAACTCTAAGACATCTATGGCTTTTTCTTTTAATTTTGTACTCTCTGCCTTTTTTCGCTCTATGGCTTTTTCATACAAACCTCACTGTTTGCCTTTTTCCATGAGACTCAAGACATGACAAAATTAAACAGAAAAATACAAAACTAAATACATTGAAGGAGAAGAGAAAACTGTTAGCTCAGGTAGCTCTGAGAACACTGTGCCTTTCACTCTCAAATTTTCTCCTTGCTTCAAACAGTGGTTGTTCACCCTTAATATAGAAGAGGGAAGCCTCCACTTATTGAAGCCAACAACCGAACCAACTTCTTCCTCCTTCAACTAACAGAACCGGTTCGGCCACATAGAGAGAGAAGAGATAACCATGCAAAACCCAACATGCAATTACCTCTAGTCCTTTCTTGATCATCACCCTTCATCAATCCGAGCTCTCCATCCTTGGCTTGCTCTCCAAGATGGATTTCTGGCCCTTGATGCTTCATGATGATGATGACTTCATCTGCTTCAATCTCTGCCTTAACTATCACTTCACCACTCTAGCTACTCCCTGTGGTGGTTAAACAGAATCAAAGACAAGCCATGCTTCAAGAATCTCCCTTGCTGGCCGAATCTTTACCTTCCATTTTTGAGCATGAAGAACTCAAGATAACCTCACCAAATCTAACCACATTTGGCGTGTATCTTAGCCACAGCTCATTTTTATTTTAGTATGTTTTCTTGCCATCATTAGCTTGATGGTCTTGATGCATGCAACTTCTTCTTTTTGATAGTTGATGAACATTGCTTCCATTGTTTCCTGGACAAGGACCGAAGAAGAAGCAAGAAAGAGATGAGAGAGAATGTGAAGTTAAAGTAAAAGAAATTAAATGAAAATGAAACATATTGATAGATTGCTTTTACTTCCCTTGCTTTGAGTAGCGTATAGCATTAATCATAATGATTCCCTATCAAATCAAATTCAAGTTCTCTCTCATTTTTCCAATGCTAGCTTATTAAGTTTTGAAATCCATTCTTAGCAAGCAATGGAATCCGTTGGAAAGCATGAAGCCTATTTGCTTTCTTAGTTTCGGACCAGGCTTGGAAGCATTCATCACTAATAAGACTTGGGCTTGTAGTATTGAAATTAAAGCTGGCCCAATTAGTTAACATTCGCTTTCCTGATGAATTTTGTTTCGGATCAAGCATGAAAAAAATTAACCATGGGCTTGGTTGTAACAACATTAAGCTTGGCCCATTTAATAATTCAGCCTCATGGTATGAGAGACATGTAGCAAGGCTGATTATTGGGCTTAAACTAGAAACTCATTTTTCGGCCCAACATAAAATTTGCACAACAAAATTATCAATTTAGCAAATATGAATTAAGATCAAATTAATAATTTTATATTTAAATATTTCAATAATGTTTGTTCATCATCAAAATTAAATAAGAGTTTTCCAAACTCATCAAAGGCAATTGAAATTGATGTTGAGGAGGGTGTACAACCTCCAAGGCATATCATAGTTGAAGACTTGGAAGAGGTTGATCAAGTGATGGAGATTCAAGAAGAAGAAGCACAACTTCCCATGCCCTTAGAAAGCAATGAAGAGGAGATTGAATTGGAAGAGAGCTGCCAAGAGGAAGAGGTTGAAATTGAAGAAGCTTGCAAAGAGGTGGTAGTTATCAGAAAAGAGCACAAAGGAGTGGAGCTTGCAATTCCATTAAAGATGCCTCCCCCTAAGTTGCCATCATCCTTCACAACATTCAAGTGGGTAAAATTCATATCCCTTAGCTTTCTAATTCCACTTGAATATGGGCTACTGGAGACGGATGGTCAACTTAGAGCTCTTTGTGGCATAAAGAGTAAGAGGAAGATGGCCAGTAGTAAGAATTGTCCTGCAAGGTTCATCATGGTTGGAAGCTTTAAGTTCAAACGCAAAGGTTGGTATAAAGCTCAACTGAATGGGTCTAGGAAGCTGTTTGGTCGCTGCAGTGAGAATTCAGATCACCTTTCACCCGGCTGGAAAAGTGCAGATCGAGACAAAAACGGTGTAAAAGTAAAGTTTGGGATCCTGGAATCTGTTCTGGCATTTGTCACCCCGGGAGCCTAAGAATCTGTTTGAAGCTTCTTAAGGGCTTTACATGCTTAGTTTGGGACCCTGGAGGCTACTGGAAATACAAATATTGGTGGGAATTCCTAGATCAGTACAAGCACAAGCCACCATAGCAGGAATCTCATCAAATGTCCAACTTAAGGACTATAACTAAAAGTGCTAGGTGGGAGACAACCCACCATGGTATGATCGTTCCTTTTTCATTTTTTTAGTTTTATTTGTTTTCGAGTTTTATTTTATTTTATTATATTGAACCTGGAGCTTTGCATCACATTCATATTAACACTGCATTCTGCATTTTTTCAGATTATGAAAAAAAAGCACGCACGTGACGCGGCAGCGTCGCTGACGCGTCCGCGTCACCAGTTCGTTAGGAGGAAAAGAAATTGAACAGAGAGTTACGCAGGAGCAGGGCTGGAGGCGTGCCAAGGGCACAAATCGTCCCACGCGTCCGCGTCCCCCACGCAACCGCGTGGCCCTGAATTTCGACGTAACATGGTGTATGGCCGAAAGTTGAGCTAGAATTGGGCTGGACTCGTGTTGGAAGCCCAAGCCCTACCACGCGACCGCGTGCCCCACGCGGCCGTGTCATTTTAAGAAAAAGGCCACCCACGCGATCGCGTCGACCACGCGACCGCGTCACCTTGGATTTTGGCAATACTAAGTTTTGAACAGAGAGTTGTGTGACCGCGAGGCTGCACTCGCGCCACTAGCACAAATCGAGTCACGCGATCGCGTGCCCCACGCGTCCGCGTCACCTGACCTTATTGCACACCACGCGATCGCGTCACTCACGCGACCGCGTCACCAGCGTCGCACAACCTATCCAGATTAGTGCCAACTATCTTATCTTTTCTTTTCTAATCCTTATTTCTTCTATCTTTCCTTCTTTCTTCTTTCTTTCTCTTCTTCTTCCCCTCTACTCTTCTATCCCTTTAATTTAATGCATTTATTTGTTCTTTCCTTTTTCTTTTTTAATTCTTTTTCATGCATTTTTATGTTGGTGTTGGAGTTTTATTTGGATAAGTGCCTTAATTTATTTGAGCATATGGCTATTCTGAGGAAAGATTGGACAATTGACATTTACTTATGGCTCTCATATACATTTGGATTACATTATTTTCATCCCTATTTTTAACTTGCACACCCAATGTATTTGAGATTATCATTCACAATTGTCATCATTACACATGCTCTTTAATTTGGCACATTTATGCTTGAGCTATGCTTCTCATGCCTATTATTTGCATGTTTTTATCCTCTTGCATCTAATTATTTTGAATTGCCCCTTTTGATCTTTATTATTGTCTTTCCTACATGTTGTAGCTACCATGTAGTTGGGCTATCATCTTTCCTTTGGCATTCCTTATCACTTGGAATTTCCTCCCTTCCAGTCTTAGTTTTCTATATTTCACACTCTTCCTTTTTCTTCCTCCTTAGGCATGGGTACCAAGAAAGAAAAAGAGAAGGTCACTGACAAGACACCAGCAAGGAAAGGAACCAAGAGATCTCCAACCAAGACACCTCCATCTACAAGCGTCAGTTGGAGCAACCCGTCCACCTGCACATCTCAGCATGCACCGAGGACGGTGCAATCTTTAAGTGTGGGGAGGTCGATACCGATCTCCGTGGGTTAGTACATTCCTGTCTCAACACCAATGTTTTAATTTTTTTTCGTTAAATTAGTTGTTGCATTTGCATATTTATTTAATTTTATGCATTTAGTTACTGCTTGGTTAAAATAATAAGTTTCTTCTTAAGATCCTATTTTTGAAAAATTTTCACTAATTTAAAAACCAAAATTTTTGTGTTAAATTTGTTTGAAGTTGTATTTGGAACATGGCTTTTCGAGCTAAAAAATGCACAACCTGTGAGATTTGAGCTTATGGTTACATTATTTAACCATAAATATTTTATTCTTGTGTGTTTCCTTCTCTATGATTGTAATCTGTATTTTGTTCCAGTCTATATGTCCTTTGTTTAGTATATTTACATGCTTGCATATGATTGAGGCCATATTTGATTATTAACTCACTTACTCCAAATAAGCCTACCTTTTACATCACATTTGTTAACCCCTTGAGCTTTTAATCCCCTTCTGTTCTATAACCACATCACTAGCCTTAAGCGAAAAACAAATTAATTATCCCAATTGAATCTTTGGTTAGCTTAAGATAGAGATTGTGTAGCAAATAAGTGTGGGAAAATTGTGGGAACATGGGTTGATAAGGGAATGTAACATGTTTCTAATTTATTTGAATATTAGGAATTTGGGAACCTACTCATGAAAAACCAAAATAGAAAAATAATAGAAAATTCATGTGCATTGATAAGTTATGTTTATTTCTCTACAAAAAAAAAGAGAAAAAGAGAAAAAGAGAAAAAGAAAAAATATATATATATATATAATATAAATAAATAAGGGGATAAAATTACCCCAATGTTAAGTTAATAAAAGATCAATGCACATGTGATAAAAATTAAAGAAAATTTGGTACATGGGTATGGGAATTATACAAAAGTGGGAATTATGGGTAGCTAGGCATGAATTTAAAAAGTATATAGAGTATATGTATATTAGGTGAGAGCTTAGGTTAATTGAAGATTCATATTATAGCTCACTTGGCCACACATATATCCTTACCTTTACCTCAGCCCCATTACAACGTTGAAAAGACCTCATGATGTTTGCATTTGTGTGTTAAATATTTGTTGATTGGTTAGATGAAGAACAAAGTTTAGAAAGCATGATTAGAGAAGAGTGGAGTGATTGACCCTAGACACTTGAGAGTTAGAGTGATATACACTACCAGTTAAGGGTGTGCAAAAAAACTGGTTTCACTGAACTGAATTGAAACTGAATTGAAACTGGTTTCTCTCTCCCCTTTCTTTTTCTCTCTCTCTCTCTCTCTCTCCCCCTTCTCTCTCTCTCTCTCTCTCTCTCCATCTCCCTTCCCATCTCTCACTCTCTCCTCTCCCTCTCTCTCTCTCTCTCTCTATCTCACCCCCTTCCTTTTTCTCCCTCTCCCTCTTTTTCCTCTCTCCCCCCTCTACCTCTCCTTCCCCCTTCCTTCTTCTCTCTCCTCTCCCTCCTCTCTCTCCCTCCCCTCTTTCTTCCTCTCTCTCTTCTTCTCCTCTTTCTCCCCCTCCTCTCTCCCTTCTCTCTCTCTCTCTCTCTTTCCCTTTCTTCCTTCTCTCCCTTCTCCATCTCTCTCTCTTTCTCTCTCTCCCCCTCCTCTTTGTCTCCCTCTTTTTCTCTCTCCTCCTCTCCTTCTCTCTCTCCCCCTCTTTCTCTCCCTTCTCTCTCTCTCTCTCTCTCTCTCTCTCTCTCTCTCTCCTTTTTTCCCTCTCCCTCTCCCTTCCTTCCCCTTTCTCTTCTCTCCCTCCTCTCTCTCACCTCCCCTCTTTCTTCTCTCTCTCTCTCTCTCTTTCCCCTCCTCTTTCTCCCTCTCCCTCCATTCCCCCTCTCTCTCCCCCTCTCCCTCCCCCTTCCTTCTTCTCTCTCTCCCTTTTTTTTCTCTCTCTCTCCTCCTCCCCTCTTTCTTCCTCTCTCTCTCTCTCTCTCTCTCTCTCTCTCTCTCTCTCTCTCTCTCTCCTTCTCCTCTTTCTCCCCCCTCTCTCTCTCTCTCCCTCTCTTTCCTTTTCTCCCCTCTCCCCTCCCATCCCCCTTCTCTCTCTCTCCCTCCCTCCCTTCCCCTTCTCTCTCTCTCTCTTTCTCTTTTCCCTCTTTCCATTTTGTTTATCTCCTCTCCGCCCTCTCTCTACCTCCCCTCTCTCTTCCTCTTTCTCTCTCTGTCTCATTTTTTCTCTTTTTTCTTTCTCTCTCCTATTCCTCTCTCTCTCCTTCCCTTATTTCTCTCTCCTTCCCTTCTTTCTCTCCTTCATCTCTCTCTTTATTCTCTTTCTCTCCTTCCTTTTTCTCTTTTCTATTTCTCTCTCATCCTTTTTTTACTCTATATCCCTCTTCTCTTTCTCTCCCTCTTTTTTCCAAAATAAGAGAGAGAAGGAGGAGAGAGAGAGAAAAGAGGAGAGAGAGGAGGAGGAGGAGGAGAGAGAGAAAGATAGAGAAGAGAAGGGAAAAAAGAGCGCAAGAAAAGAGAGAAGAAGGAAGAGAGAGAGGGAGAAAAATTGAGAGAGACAGAGAGAAAGAGAGAGGGAGAAAGAGAGAGAGAGAGAGAGAGAGAGAGAGAGAGAGAAATGTGAGAGAGAGGGAGTGAGAGACAGAGAGAGAGGGATAGGGGAGAGAGAGAAATGAGAGAAAGGGATAGAGAGGGAGAAAAGGAGAGAGAAAGAAAGGGAAGGGGAAGAAAGAGGGGCAAGGGAGAGAGAGAGAGAGAGAGAGAGAGAGAGAGAGAGAGGAGGGAGAGAGAGATGGAGATAGGGAGAGAGAGGGGAAGAGAGAGAAAAGAAAAAGTGGAGAGAGAGAGGGGAAGACAAAGAAAGGGAGGGGGAAAAAGAAGGGGAGTTAGAGAGAAGAGGAAGAGAGTGGAGGGAGAGAGAGAGAGAGAAGGAGAGAGAGAGAGAGGGAGAGAAGGAGAGAGGGAGAAAAGAGAAAGAGAAAGAGAGAGGGAGAGATGGAGAGAGAGAGAGAGGAAGACAAAGAGAGGGGAGGGGAAAAAGAGGGGAAGGAGGAGAGAGACGAAAAAAGAAAATAGAGAGGATGGAGAGAGAGAAAGGAGGGGAGAGAGGGAGAGAAGAAGAGAGAGAAAGAAAGAGAAAAAGGAGAGAGAGGGAGAGAAGGAGAGAGGGAGGGAAGAAGAGAGAGAGAGCAGAATAGGGAAAGGAGAGAGAGAGGGAGAGAGAGAGGGGGAGGGAGGGGGAGGGAGGGAGAGAGAGAGAGAGAGGGGGAGGGAGGGAGAGAGAGGGAGAGAGAGAGAGAGAGGGAGGAGGGAGGGAGAGAGAGAGAGGGAGAGAGAGAGGGAGGAGGGAGGGAGAGAGAGGGAGAGAGAGAGAGAGAGGGGGAGGGAGGGAGAGAGAGGGAGAGAGAGAGAGAGGGAGGAGGGAGGGAGAGAGAGAGAGGGAGGAGGGAGGGAGAGAGGGAGGGAGAGAGAGAGAGGGAGAGGAGAGAGAGTGAGAAGGGAGAGAGAGAGAAAGAAAGATGGAGAGTGTGAAAACTAGTTTTAGCCTATAAACCAGTTTAAACTGGTTTTTTTAATTAAAACCAGTTTTATTTTTATGAACTGGTTTAAACTAGTGCACTGTATTATAAACTAGTTTAGAACCAATTTCATATGTGACAAAGCAGTTTGGTTCAATTTCTAAACCATTTAAAATGGTTTAGTGCAGTTTCAGTTCAGTTTATAGAAAAACTGAACCATGCACACCCCTACTACCAGTAAGGGTTCAATGCTTGATTCTATGTTCCCTGCTTTCATGAGCTATCTTCTTACAAGTTTACTTGCTTTTTATTGTATGATTTGAATTAGTGAAATCTGATTTATGTTTGTCTTGAAAAGCTTATTTACTTTTAACCAAGTAGGTAGAAACATTTTGCATTTAGTTGCATCCATATAGATAGGATTGCATTTCATACATTCTACCACCCCTCTTCATCTTTATAGTTTCTCTTGAGCTTAGCATGAGGACATGCTAATGTTTAAGTGTGGGGAGGTTGATAAACTGCTATTTTATGGTTTATCTTGTGCTCAATTGAGTGGTTTTTATCAACTCTTTATCTACTTATTCATTCAAAATGCATGGTTTTACAATTCCTTCCCAGAATTTGTGCTATGATTGAAAACATGTTTCTTTAGTCTTAATTTGCTAATATTAATCCTTTCCTATTACCATTAGATGCCTTGATATGTGTGTTAAGTGATTTCAGAAATTACAGGGCAGGAATGGTTTAGAGGATGAAAAGGAAGCATGCAAAAGTGGAAGGAATACAAGAAGTTGGAGAAATTGCTAAGCTGTCCAACCTGACCTCTTCGCACTCAAACGGCTATAACTTTAGCTACAGAAGTCCAAATGATGCGGTTCTAGTTGCGTTGGAAAGCTAACGTCCGGGGCTTCGATTTGATATATAATATGCTACAGTTTTCCTGACGCTAAGTGACGCGACCGCGTGCTCCATGCGGCCACGTCGCAGTGACGGAAATCTAGCGTGGCTGAATTCGAGACCAGCGAATTCTGGGCTGTTTCTGACCCAGTTCTCGGCCCAGAAAACACAGATTATAGGCTATAAAGTGGAGGAATGCATCCATTCATGAGGAGGCTTTCACATTCACAATTTTAGGAGTAGATGTAGTTTTTAGAGAGAGAGGTTCTCTCCTCTCTCTTAAGATTAGGATTTAGGACTTCTCTTAGTTTTAGGAGTGACTCTCAATCCCAGGTTCAATGTTCTTTTTATTTCTCTTCTCACTTTTGTTTATGACTCTTTATGATTGATTTTCTATTTTAATATATTTTGAGGTATTTCAGACTTATGATTGCTCTCTTTAATTTATGTTACTGTCGCTTCCCATCTGAAGGCATTTTTATTCCGATAAATTTACTTTTTCCCTTTTGGTCTTGGTTAAGAAAGTAGTAACTCAGGAGTTACCTTATCTCAACATAATTGATAACTGTTATCTTTGCTAATTGAACTGAACTTCAAATAATCCCAACCTTTTCTTAGGAAATAAATAGGATTCGAAGATCAAACTAATTAGTCCCTTGACTTTCCTTTGCTTTAGTAAAGGTCAACTAAGTGGAATTAAGATTCAACTTTCATTATTATTGATAAGGATAACTAAGTCTGGACTTTTAATTTCTTATACCTTGCCAAGAGATTTTATTATTGTTATTTTATTTTACTTGTCATTTAAATATACCTGTGCCCATTGCCCAAACTCAACATTCCCCAGAAAACTCATAACCAATAATAAATACACCTCCCTACAATTCCTTGAGAAGACGACCCGAGGTTTAAATACTCGGTTATCAATTTTAAAGGGGTTTGTTACTTGTGACAACCAAAACGTTTGTACGAAGGGATTTCTGTCGGTTTAGAGACTATATCTACAACGCGACTATTTTTATGAAATTCTTTACTGGCAAAAATCCTAACGTCAATGAACCTTTTTCTGATTCAATTATTCTATGGAATAAGTACTCCTAGAAGATTTTAATAATCTCCTTGGTTGTTCTTGAAGAGAACTGATGAATGAATCATTGAACCATATTAGTTAGATAATCCAAACCCTTGAACCAGTTTGATTTCCCTTCTCCCGGTTCAACCAAACCATGCTTCCCTTAAATAAACCAAACCTAAAGAAACTCTGATTAAACTCATCTTCTCTTCTCCTCTCACAACCAAATGTGTTTTCAAAGGAAACCATGGTTACCTCTTCATGTAATCTATCCTGTGATGTGGTGTTGCCAGAGGAAGAGGCCACGAAGCCTTGTCACACCAGCTCACCTCTTCCCACCTTCTGTAGATATATATAGATGTTAGCCAAGTCTCTCAATTTTCCTGGAAACCACACGAAGAGAAGAAAGGAAGCAAGAGTGGTGGCCAAGAAGAAGGAAGAGGAAGACCCAGCAAAAATCATCATCATCTGCGTGCGTCACCGCCAAGAAGAAGGAGAAGGGCCATCAAGAGAGCTGCTACCCGAAGCCAAAGAAGGAACCCTACCTCTTTTCCTTCCTGGTTTTCTTAGTGTTCTTCTTGTTGGGTAAGAACCAATAACTCTGTGTTCTGTTGCTTTTCCCTAAATTAAAGATTCTACCTTTATTGAGCTTCAATTCTTTTAATTGGTGACCAAGCCAATCAAATTTAGTCCATCACAAGAGTAAGAACTATTTTCTTGCTCCATATGCAACTCGGCCACTTAACCATGTGAATTGACAAATCTCTTTAATTTTGTCTCTGTAAATATAACTTAGTGTAGTACTCGTTATTTTGATACTTGGCATATATCCTCAAACTTAACTTATGTTTATATATGTATGTATGTATATATACTCTGTTATAATGTGCTTTTCGATAATATGACTTTAAGTATTGTCCTTGCAAGTAACAATATGACGTTTCACGAGAAATAGTTTATTCACGATTAAATCGGTAAAGGCTTATATTAAAATTCGGGTCTAGAGCCAAGTAGGTTCTTACGATAAGTATCACCTGAGCAGTTGGCATTGGTCATGACATGTTGAAGGTTGGGGTGTTACAGTTGGTATCAGAGCGGTTTGTCTTTTGAGCCTTGGGACGGACTGCCTATGCTTCCTTACATACTCTGAATCTTTTTATACCATGCATTTAGGATATTTTTGTAATATAATCTGCATGAAGGTCTATGAACATCCATTGTAAGTAATATTAATACTTAATTTTGATATATTAAGACTGATCACCTTAATATTGATTATTAGGTATTGATAGGACTCAAATGGCTGTGAATAGGCGAAGACGCCCTCGATTGGGAGGAACAAATGAGGGAACTTTCCCTGATGCAGCGGCTATTCTCGAATCTGTAAATGCTATGGCTGCTACTGTACGTGATTCAGTAGATGCTACTAACCGAGTAGCTGAACGTCTTGATCGTCAGAATGGAGCTGAAAATAACCATGAGCCTAGACATGGAAATGAAAATGGTGACGAAGATGAAGGTGGACTACATAACGATAACCGGCCCATGACTTTAGCCACTTTCTTGAAGATAAATCCGCCTCAATTCCATGGGGATATGGTGCACGAAATTGTGATCATCAACAATGGCGCCAAAGGACTTGGAGCTCTTAAACGTGAATCACACTTTGTCACAATTCCGCACAACTAACCAGCAAGTGCACTGGGTCGTCCAAGTAATAAACCTTACGTGAGTAAGGGTCGATCTCACGGAGATTGTCGGCTTGAAGCAAGCTATGGTCATCTTGTAAATCTCAGTCAGGCGGATTCAAATGGTTATGGAGTTTAAGATGATGAAAATAAACATAAAATAAAGATAGAGATACTTATGTAATTCATTGGTGGATTTCAGATAAGCGTATGAAGATGCTTTGTTCCCCTTGAACCTCTGCTTTCCTATTGCCTTCTTCCAATCATTCATACTCCTTTCCATGGCAAGCTTTATGTTGGGCATCACCGTTGTCAATGGCTACATCCCGTCCTCTCAGTGAAAATGGTCCTGATGCTCTGTCACAACATCGGCTAATCAGCTGTCGGTTCTCGATCATGTCAGAATAGGATCCATTGATCCTTTTGCGTCTGTCACACGCCCCACAATTGCGAGTTTGAAGCTCGTCACAGTCATCCCTTCCCAGATCCTACTCGGAATACCACAGACAAGGTTTAGACTTTCCGGATCTCAGGAATGGCTGCCATTAATTCTAGCTTATACCACGAAGGTTCCAATCTTAGATTAGAAACCCAAGAGATACGCATTCAAGCCATTGCTAGTAGAACAGAGGTGGTTGTCAGGCACATGTTCAAAGGTGAGAATGATGATGAGTGTCACGGATCATCACATTCATCAAGTTGAAGAATGAATGAATATCATGGAGAAGAAATAGACTTGAGTTGAATAGAAAAACAATAGTACTTTGTATTAATTCATGAAGAACAGCAGAGCTCCACACCTTAATCTATGGTGTGTAAAAACTCCACCGTTGAAAATACATAAGAACAAATAGTGTAAGCATGGCCGAATGGCCATCCTTAAAGGTCTAAGGACTAAACGTCCCAAGATGTGTGTCCAAATATAATAGTAAAAGGTCCTATTTATAGAGAACTAGTAGCCTAGGGTTACAGAAATCAGTAATTAATGCAGAAATCTTCTTCCGGGCCCACTTGGTGTGTTCTTGGGCTGAGCATTGAAGCTTCCATGTGTAGAGACTTTTCTTGGAGTTAAACGCCAACTTTTGTGCCAGTTTGGGCGTTTAACTCCAGCTTTTGTGCCAGTTTTGGAGTTAAACGCTAGAATTCTTAAGCTGACTTGGAACGCCTGTTTGGGCCATCAAATCTCGGGCAAAGTATAGACTATTATATATTGCTGGAAAGCCAGGATGTCTACTTTCCAACGCAAGTAAGAGCACGCCAATTGGGCTTCTGTAGCTCCAGAAAATCCACTTTGAGTGCAAGGAGGTCAGAATCCAACAGCATCTGCAGTCCTTTTTCAGCCTCTGAATCAGATTTTTGCTCAGGTCCCTCAATTTCAGCCAGAAAATACCTGAAATCATAGAAAAACACACAAAATCATAGTAAAGTCCAGAAGAGTGATTTTTATTTAAAAACTAATAAAAATATAATAAAAACTAACTAAAATATACTAAAAATAATGCCAAAAAGCGTATAAATTATCCGCTCATCACAACACCAAACTTAAATTGTTGCTTGTCCCCAAGCAACTGAAAATCAAATAGGATAAAAAGAAGAGAATGTACAATGAATTTCAAAAACATCTATGAAGCTCAGTATTAATTAGATGAGTGGGGCTTTTAGCTTTTTGCTTCTGAACAATTTTGGCATCTCACTTTATCCTTTGAAGTTCAGAATGATTGGCATCTATAGGAACTCAGAATCCAGATAGTGTTATTGATTCTCCTAGTTAAGTACGTTGATTCTTGAACACAGCTACTTTATGAGTCTTGGCCGTGGCCCTAAGCACTTTGTTTTCCAGTATTACCACCGGATACATAAATGCCACAGACACATAACTGGGTGAACCTTTTCAGATTATGACTCAGCTTTGCTAGAGTCCCCAATTAGAGGTATCCAGGGTTCTTAAGCACACTCTTCTTTTTGCTTTGGACCTCGACTTTAACCGCTCAGTCTCAAGTTTTCACTTGACACCTTCACGCCACAAGGACATGGTTAGGGACAACTTGGTTTAGCCGCTTAGGCCAGGATTTTATTCCTGTGGGCCCTCCTATCCACTGATGCTCAAAGCCTTGGATCCTTTTTATCACCCTTGCCTTTTGGTTTAAAGGGGTATTGGCTTTTTCTGCTTGCTTTTCTTTTTTTTTTTTGCAAGCTTTTCACTGCTTTTTCTTGCTTCAAGAATCAATTTTATGATTTTTCAGATCATCAGATAACATTTCTCCTTTTCCTTTCATTCTTTCAAGAGCCAACAATTTTAACATTTATAAACAATCAAATTCAAAAATATGCACTGTTCAAGCATTCATTCAGAAAGACAATAGTATTGCCGCCACATCAAAATAATTAAACTGTTTTAAAATTTGAAATTCATGCACTTCTTTTTCTTTTTCAATTAAAAAAAACATTTTCCATTTAAGAAAGGTGATGGATTCATTTTCATAGCTTTAAGGCATAGACACTTAGACACTAATGATCATGTAATAAAGACACAAACATAAATAAACATAAAGCACAATTTTCGAAAAATAGAAAAATAAAGAACAAGGAAATTAAAGAACGGGTCCACCTTAGTGATGGCGGCTTGTTCTTCCTCTTAAAGATCTTATGGAGTGCTTGAGCTCCTCAATGTCTCTTCCTTGCCTTTGTTGCTCCTCTCTCATGGTTCTTTGATCTTCTCTAATTTCATGGAGGAGGATGGAATGCTCTTGGTGTTCCACCCTTAGTTGTCCCATGTTGGAACTTAATTCTCCTAGGGAGGTGTTGATTTGCTCCCAATAGTTTTGTGGAGGAAGATGCATCCCTTGAGGTATCTCAGGGATTTCATGATGAGGAATTTCCTCATGCTCTTGATGAGGTTCTCTTGTTTTCTCCATCCTTTTCTTAGTGATGGGCTTGTCCTCATCAATGAGAATGTCTCCCTCTATGTCAATTCCAACCAAATTGCAAAGGTGACAAATGAGATGAGGGAAGGCTAACCTTGCCAAAGGAGAGGACTTGTCCGCCACCTTGTAGAGTTCTTGGGATATAACCTCATGAACTTCCACTTCCTCTCCAATCATGATGCTATGTATCATGATAGCCTGGTCTATAGTAGCTTCGGACCGGTTGCTAGTGGGAATGATTGAGCGTTGGATGAATTTCAACCATCCCCTAGCCACGGGCTTGAGGTCATGCCTTCTTAGTTGAACCGGCTTCCCTCTTGAATCTCTCTTCCATTGAGCGCCCTCTTCACATATGTCCGTGAGGACTTGGTCCAACCTTTGATCAAAGTTGACCCTTCTTGTGTATGGGTGTGCATCTCCTTGCATCATAGGCAAGTTGAATGCCAACCTTACATTTTCCGAACTAAAATCCAAGTATTTCCCTCGGACCATTGTAAGCCAATTCTCGGGGTTCGGGTTCACATTTTGATCATGGTTCTTGGTGATCCATGCATTGGCATAGAACTCTTGAACCATTAAGATTCCGACTTGTTGAATGGGGTTGGTGAGAACTTCCCAACCTCTTCTTCGGATCTCATGTCGGATCTCTGGATATTCATTCTTTTTGAGTTTGAAAGAGACCTCGGGGATCACCTTCTTCTTGGCCACAACTTCATAGAAGTATTCTTGATGCACCCTTGAGAGGAATCTCTCCATCTCCCATGACTCGGAGGTGGAAGCTTTTGCCTTCCCTTTCCTCTTTCTAGAGGTTTCTCCGGCCTTTGGTGCCATAAATGGTTATGGAAAAACAAAAAGCTTTAGCTTTTACCACACCAAACTTAGAAGGTTGCTCGTCTTCGAGCAAAAGAAGAAAGAAGAAAGTAGAAGAAGAAGAAATAGAGGAGATGGAGTGGGCTTTGTGTTTCGGCCAAGGGGGAGAAGTGGTGTTTAGGTTGTGTGAAAATGAAGGAGTGAAGATGGGTTTATATAGGAGTGAGAGGGGTGTGTATGGTTCAGCCATAGAGGGTGGGTTTGGGAGGAAAAGTGGTTTGAATTTGAATGGTGAGGTAGGTGGGGTTTTATGAAGGATGGATGTAAGTGGTAAAGAGAATGGTGGGATTTGATAGGTGAGGGATTTTTGGGGAAGAGGTATTGAGGTGATTGGTGAATGGGTGAAGAAATGAGAGAGAGGTGGGATAGGTGGGGATCCTGTGGGGTCCACAGATCCTGAGGTGTCAAGGATTTCTCATCCCTACACCATGTGGCGTGAAAAACGCCCCTTGCTACCAATCCTGGCGTTAAACGCCAGGCTACTGCCCATTTCTGGTGTTAAACGCCAGTCTGGTGTCCATTTCTGGCGTTAAACACCCAGAATGGTGCCAGACTGGGCATTTAACGCCCATTCTGCTACCCTTACTGGCGTTTAAACGCCAGTAGGTTTCTCCTCTAGGGTGTTCTGTTTTTCATTCTATTTTTCACTTTGTTTTTTCCTTTTCAATTGTTTTTGTGACTTCACATGATCATCAACCTACAGAAAATATAAAATAACAATAGAAAATAGAAATTTAACATAGATAAGTAAAGATTGGGTTGCCTCCTGATGAGCGGATAATTTATACGCTTTTTGGCATTGTTTTTAGTATGTTTTTAGTAGAATCTAGTTACTTTTAGGGATGTTTTCATTAGTTTTTATGTTAAATTCACATTTCTGGACTTTACTATGAGTTTGTGTGTTTTTTTGTGATTTCAGGTATTTTCTGGCTGAAATTGAGGGACTTGAGCAAAAATCAGATTCAGAGGTTGAAGGAGGACTGCTGATGCTGTTGGATTCTGACCTCCCTGCACTCAAAGTAGATTTTCTGGAGCTACAGAACTCAAAATGGCGCGCTTCTAATTTCGTTGGAAAGTAGACATCCAGGGCTTTCCAGCAATATATAATAGTCCATACTTTGGATGAGTTTAGATGACGTAAAAGGGCGTTGAACGCCAGTTCTACGCTGCTGTCTGGAGTTAAACGCCAGAAACACGTCACAAGCTAGAGTTGAACGCCAGAAATATGTTACAAACTGGCGTTCAACTCCAAGATTGACCTCTACATGTGTAACATTCAAGCTCAGCCCAAGCACACACCAAGTGGGCCCCGGAAGTGGATTTATGCATCAATTACTTACTTCTGTAAACCCTAGTAACTAGTTTAGTATAAATAGGACTTTTTACTATTGTATTAGACATCTTTGATCAGTTTTATGCGATCTTAGACTTTCATGGGGGCTGGCCATTCGGCCATGCCTGAACCATTATCACTTATGTATTTTCATACGGTAGAGTTTCTGCACTCCATATATTAAGGTGTGGAGCTCTGCTGTTCCTCAAAGATTAATGCAAAGTACTACTGTTTTTCTATTCAACTCAACTTATTCCGCTTCTAAGATATTCATTCGCACTTCAACCTGAATGTGATGAACATGACAATCATCATCATTCCCTATGAACGCGTGCCTGACAACCACTTCCGTTCTACCTTAGATTGAATGAGTATCTCTTGGATCTCTTAATCAGAATCTTCGTGGTATAAGCTAGATTGATGGCGGCAT
This sequence comes from Arachis ipaensis, assembly GCF_059453495.1. Classification (NCBI taxonomy): domain Eukaryota; kingdom Viridiplantae; phylum Streptophyta; class Magnoliopsida; order Fabales; family Fabaceae; genus Arachis; species Arachis ipaensis. The sequence goes on from NC_142438.1 coordinate 128,306,406, forward strand.
TCATGAGAGTCCGGAAAGTCTAAACCTTGTCTGTGGTATTCCGAGTAGGACTCTGGGATTGAATGACTGTGACGAACTTCAAACTCGCGAGTGCTGGGCGTAGTGACAGACGCAAAAGGAGGGTGAATCCTATTCCAACATGATCGAGAACCTCAGATGATTAGCCGTGCTGTGACAGAGCATTTGGACCATTTTCATAAGAGGATCAACAATGGTGCCAAAGGACTTGGAGCTCTTAAATGTGAATCACACTTTGTCACAATTCCGCACAACTAACCAGCAAGTGCACTGGGTCGTCCAAGTAATAAACCTTATGTGAGTAAGGGTCGATCCCACGGAGATTGTCGGCTTGAAGCAAGCTATGGTCATCTTGTAAATCTCAGTCAGGCGGATTCAAATGGTTATGGAGTTTAAGGTGATGAAAATAAACATAAAATAAAGATAGAGATACTTATGTAATTCATTGGTAGATTTCAGATAAGCGTATGAAGATGCTTTGTTCCCCTTGAACCTCTGCTTTCCTATTGCCTTCTTCCAATCATTCATACTCCTTTCCATGGCAAGCTTTATGTTGGGCATCACCGTTGTCAATGGCTACATTCCGTCCTCTCAGTGAAAATGGTCCTGATGCTCTGTCACAACATCGGCTAATCAGCTGTCGGTTCTCGATCATGTCGGAATAGGATCCATTGATCCTTTTGCGTCTGTCACACTCCCCACAATCGCGAGTTTGAAGCTCGTCACAGTCATCCCTTCCCAAATCCTACTTGGAATACCATAGACAAGGTTTAGACTTTCCGGATCTCAGGAATGGCTCCCATTAATTCTAGCCTATACCACGAAGGTTCCAATCTTAGATTAGAAACCCAAGAGATACGCATTCAAGCCATTGCTAGTAGAATAGAGGTGGTTGTCAGGCACATGTTCATAGGTGAGAATGATGATGAGTGTCACGGATCATCACATTCATCAAGTTGAAGAACGAATGAATATCTTGGAGAAGAAATAGACTTGAGTTGAATAGAAAAACAATAGTACTTTGTATTAATTCATGAAGAATAGCAGAGCTCCACACCTTAATCTATGGTGTGTAGAAACTCCACCGTTGAAAATACATAAGAACAAATAGTGTAAGCATAGCCAAATGGCCAGCCTCAAATAGAGGACGTGTTAGTAAAGGTTGAAGGCCTTTACATCCCTGCTGATTTCATAGTCCTGGATACTGGAAAGGAAGAGGATGAATCCATCATCCTAGGAAGACCCTTCCTGGCCACAGCAAGAGCTGTGATTGATGTTGACAGAGGTGAAATAGTCCTTCAATGGAATGAGGACTCCCTTGTGTTTAAAACTCAAGGATCTCCCTCTGCAACCATGGAGAGGAAGCAGAAAAAGCTTCTCTCAAAGCAGAGTCAACCAGAGCCCCCACAGTCAAACTCTAAGTTTGGTGTTGGGAGGCCACAACCAAACTCTAAGTTTGGTGTTGAACTCCCATATCCAAACTCTAAGTTTGGTGTTGGAGAGTTTCAACAATGCTCTGAACATCTGTAAGGCTCCATGAGAGCCCACTGTCAAGCTATTGACATTAAAGAAGCGCTTGTTGGGAGGCAACCCAATGTTTATTTATCTAATTTTTATTTTCATTATTTTTCATGTCTTTATAGGTTCATGATCATGTGGAGTCACAAAATAAATAGAAAAATTGAAAACAGAATCAAAAACAGCAGAAGAAAAATCACACCCTGGAGGAGCATCTGTCTGGCGTTCAGCGCCAGAACAGAGCATGGTTCTGGCGCTGAACGCCCAAAATGGGCAGCTTCTGGGCGCTGAACGCCAGAACAGGCATGGTTCTGGCGTTCAACGCCAGAAATGGCACACAAATGGGCGTTGAACGCCCAAAATGGCCACCAACCTGGCGCTGAACGCCCAGAGTTGTGTGCAAAGGAATTTTTACATGCCTAATGGGTGCAGGGATGTAAATCCTTGAACACCTCAGGATCTGTGGACCCCACAGGATCCACTCAAGATCTGTGGACCCCACAGGATCCCCACCTATCTCCACTCACTTCTTCTCACCACTCTCTTTCACACAACCCCATAAACACTCTTCCCCAAAAATCCTTCACCAATCACCTTAAACTCTCTTCCCCATCACCTCTTCACCACTCACATCCATCCACTCTTCCCCATAAACCTACCTCATAAACTCCACCTACCTTCAAAAATTCAAAACCAATTTCCCACCCAAACCCACCCATATGGCCGAAACCTTTCCCCCTCCCTTCCCTATATAAAGCCCTCCATTCTTCATCAAATTCACACAACACACCCCTCTACACCCTTCTTGGCTGAAACACTTCCCACTCTCCCTCTCCTCCATTTCTTCTTCTTCTTCATCTATTCTTTCTTTTATTGCTTGAGGACGAGCAAAATTCTAAGTTTGGTGTGGTAAAAGCATAAGGTTTTTGTTTTTCCATTACCATTGATGGCACCTAAGACCGGAGAATCCTCTAGAAAGGGGAAAGGGAAGACAAAAGCTTCCACATCCGAGTCATGGGAGATGGAAAGGTTCATCTCCAAAGCCCATCAAGACCACTTCTATGATGTTGTGGCCAAGAAGAAGGTGATCCCTGAGGTCCCTTTCAAACTCAAAAGAAATGAGTATCCGGAGATCCGACATGAAATTCAAAGAAGAGGTTGGGAAGTTCTAACAAATCCCATCCAACAAGTCGGCATCCTAATGGTTCAAGAGTTCTATGTTAATGCATGGATCACCAAGAACCATGATCAAAGTAAGAACCCGGATCCAAAGAACTATGTTACAATGGTTCGGGGGAAATACTTGGATTTTAGTCCGGAAAATGTGAGGTTGGCGTTCAACTTGCCAAACATGGAAGAGAACACACGCCCCTACACAAGGAGAGTCAACTTTGATCAAAGGTTGGACCAAGTCCTTATGGACATATGTGTAGAAGGAGCTCAATGGAAGATTGACTCCAAAGGCAAGCCGGTTCAACTAAGAAGATTGGACCTCAAGCTTGTGGCTAGAGGATGGTTGGAGTTCATTCAATGCTCAATCATTCCCACTAGCAACCGGTCTGAAGTTACTATAGACCGGGCCATCATGATCCATAGCATCATGACTGGAGAAGAGGTGGAACTTCATGAGATTATACCTCAAGAACTCTACAAGGTGGCTGACAAGTCCTCCACTATGGCAAGGTTGGCCTTTCCTCACCTCATCTGCCACCTCTGCAATTTGGCTGGGATTGACATAGAGGGAGATATCCTCATTAAAGAGGACAAGCCCATCACTAAGAAGAAGATGGAGCAAGCAAGAGAGCCCATTCATGGAGCTTAAGAGGCGTATGAAGCTCATCACCATGAGATCCCGGAAATGCCTCAAATGCACTTTCCTCCACAAAACTATTGGGAGCAAATCAACACCTCCCTAGGAGAATTGAGTTCCAATATGGGACAACTAAGGGTGGAACATCAAGAGCACTCCATCATCCTTCATGAAATAAGAGAAGATCAAAAAGCAATGAGGGAGGAGCAACAAAGACAAGGAAGAGACATAGAAGAGCTCAAGGACATCATTGGTTCCTCAAGAAGGAAACGCCACCATCACTAAGGTGGATTCATTCCTTGTTCTTATTTCTTCTGTTTTTCGTTTTCTATGTTATGTGCTTATCTGTGTTTGTGTCTTCATTACATGATCATTAGTAGTTAGTAACTATGTCTTAAAAGTTATGAATGTCCTATGAATCCATCACCTCTCTTAAATGAAAAATGTTTTAATTCAAAAGAACAAGAAGTACATGAGTTTCAAATTTATCCTTGAACTTAGTTTAATTATATTGATGTGGTGACAATGCTTCTTGTTTTCTGAATGTATGCTTGAACAGTGCATATGTCTTTTGAAGTTGTTGTTTAAGAATGTTAAATATGTTGGCTCTTGAAAGAATGATGACTAGGAGACATGTTATTTGATAATCTGAAAAATCATAAAAATGATTCTTGAAGCAAGAAAAAGCAGCAAAGAACAAAGCTTGCAGAAAAAAAAAAGAAAAAAAAATAGGCGAAAAAAAATAGAAAGAAAAAGAAAAAGCAAGCAGAAAAAGCCAAAGCTCTTAAAACCAAGAGGCAAGAGCAAAAAGCCAATAACCCTTAAAACCAAAAGGCAAGGGAAATAAAAAGGATCCCAAGGCTTTGAGCATCAGTGGATAGGAGGGCCTAAAAGGAATAAAATCCTGGTCTAAGCGGCTAAACCAAGCTGTCCCTAACCATGTGCTTGTGGCGTGTAGGTGTCAAGTGAAAACTTGAGACTGAGCGGTTAAAGTCAAGGTCCAAAGCAAAAGAAGAGTGTGCTTAAGAACCCTGGACACCTCTAATTGGGGACTTTAGCAAAGCTGAGTCACAATCTGAAAAGGTTCACCCAATTATGTGTTTGTGGCATTTATGTATCCGGTGGTAATACTGGAAAACAAAGTGCTTAGGGCCACGGCCAAGACTCATAAAATAGCTGTGTTCAAGAATCATCATACTGAACTAGGAGAGTCAATAACACCATTTGAACTCTGAGTTCCTATAGATGCCAATCATTCCGAACCTCAATGGATAAAGTGAGATGCCAAAACTATTCAAGAGGCAAAAAGCTATAAGTCCCGCTCATTTGATTGAAGCTATGTTTCATTGATAGTTTGGAATTTATAGTATATTCTCTTCTTTTTATCCTATTTGATTTTCAGTTGCTTGGGGACAAGCAACAATTTAAGTTTGGTGTTGTGATGAGCGGATAATTTATACGCTTTTTGGCATTATTTTTAGTATGTTTTTAGTAGAATCTAGTTACTTTTAGGGATGTTTTCATTAGTTTTTATGTTAAATTCACATTTCTGGACTTTACTATGAGTTTGTGTGTTTTTCTGTGATTTCAGGTATTTTCTGGCTGAAATTGAGGGACTTGAGCAAAAATCAGATTCAGAGGTTGAAGAAGGACTACTGATGCTGTTGGATTCTGACCTCCCTGCACTCAAAATGGATTTTCTGGAGCTACAAAACTCGAAATGGCGCGCATCTAATTGCGTTGGAAAGTAGACATCCAGGGCTTTCCAGAAATGTATAATAGTCCATACTTTGGCCAAGTTTAGATGACGCAAACTGGCGTTCAACGCCAGCTCTCTGCCCAAATCTGGCGTCCAGCGCCAGAAAATGGTCCAAAACCAGAGTTGAACGCCCAAAGTGGCACAAAAACTGGCGTTCAACTCCAAGAAGGACCTCTACACGTGCAACACTCAAGCTCAGCCCAAGCACACACCAAGTGGGCCCCGGAAGTGGATTTATGCATCAATTACTTACTCATGTAAACCCTAATAGCTAGTTTATTATAAATAGGACCTTTTACTATTGTATTAGACGTCTTTTTAACCATCTTTGGATGCCTGGTTCTTAGATCAGAGGGGCTGGCCATTCGGCCATGCCTGGACCTTCCACTTATGTATTTTTGACGGTAGAGTTTCTACACTCCATAGATTAAGGTGTGGAGCTCTGCTGTTCCTCAAAGATTAATGCAAAGTACTACTATTTTCTATTCAATTCATCTTATTTCGCTTCTAAGATATTCATTCGCACTTCAACCTGAATGTGATGAACGTGACAATCATCATCATTCCCTATGAACGTGTGCCTGACAACCACTTCCGTTCTACCTTCGACTGAATGAGTATCTCTTAGATCTCCTAACCAGAATCTACGTGGCGTAAGCTAGAATGATGGCGGCATTCAAGAGAATCCGGAAGGTCTAAACCTTGTCTGTGGTATTCCAAGTAGGATTCAATGAATAAATGACTGTGACGAGCTCCAAACTCGCGATTGCGGGGCGTTAGTGACAGACGCAAAAGGATTGTAAATCCTATTCCAGCATGATCGAGAACCGACAGATGAATAGCCGTGCCGTGACAGGGTGCGTTGACCATTTTCACTGAGAGGATAAGATGAAGCCATTGACAAGGGTGATGCCTCCAGACGATTAGCCGTGCCGTGACAGGGCATTGGATCATTTTCCCGAGAGATGACCGAAAGTAGCCATTGACAATGGTGATGTATCACATAAAGCCAGCCATGGAAAGGAGTAAGACTGATTGGATGAAGATAGCAGGAAAGCAGAGGTTCAGAGGAACGAAAGCATCTCTATTCGCTTATCTGAAATTCTCACCAATGAATTACATAAGTATTTCTATCCTTTATTATTTATCTTTTAATTATCTAATCCAATCACATTTAACCCTACCTGACTGAGATTTGCAAGGTGACCATAGCTTGCTTCATACCAACAATCTCCGTGGGATTCGACCCTTACTCACGTAAGGTATTACTTGGACGACCCAGTGTACTTGCTGGTTAGTTACACGGAGTTGTGAACCATGGTCTTGGCATCATGTTTTTGGCGCCATTTCCAGGGAAAGAAAGAGCAATGAATTTTACATAATTAAAGTGTAATCACGATTCCGCGTACCAAGTTTTTGGCGCCGTTGCCGGGGAAAGAAAGAGCAATGAATTTTACATAATTAAAGTGTAATCACGATTCCGCGTACCACCAGGCAATGCAAATGCGTGGATCACGCGGACGCGTGACTTGGCAGAAACACAATCCACGCAAACGCGTGGACGATGCTTCCGCGTCACTTTCCCGCGACCTGTACGTACCAGAATACGCTGGGGGCAAATTCTGAGCTATTTTGACCCAGTTTTCGGCCCGAAAAAGATAGATTAGAGGCTATAAAGTGGGGGAATGCATCCATTCATAATCATCAACTCATTATTCACTTTTAATATTTTAGATGTAGTTTTTAGAGAGAGAGGTTCTCTCCTCTCTCTTAGGATTTAGTTTTAGGATTTAGGATTATTTCTTCTTCATTACAGGTTCAATGTTCCTTTAATTTATGTTTCTCTTTTACTTTTATATACTCTAATACTTTTATTTGTATTTGACTTATGTTGCCTAATTGGCTTATGAACCCTTCATGTTAGGATTTTCTTAACTAATAATTTGAGGTATTTCAGATCTAAGATTCTTATTTAGCTTTTTATATTATTGGCTTTAATTGATTAACTGGAAGCTCTTGAGTTATCAACTATCCGTGGTTGGTTGATATGTCGGCTAATTGACTGGTATTCCACTAACTCTAGTCTTTCCTTAGGAGTTGGCTAGGACTTGGGAATCTAACTAATTAGTCCACTTGACTTTCCTTTGCTTTAGGTTAACTAAGTGGGATTAACTTCTATTCTCATAGGAGTAACTAGAATAGGACTTCCGAATTTTCATACCTTGCCAAGAGTTTATTTTATAGTCATTTATTTATTTTACTTATCCTTTAAATTACTTGTTCCTTACTTTCAAAACCCCCAATTTACAAAACCCATAACCAATAATAAGAACACCTCCATGCAATTCCTTGAGAAAACGACCCGAGGTTTAAATACTTCGGTTATCAATTTTTAAGGGGTTTGTTACTTGTGACAACCAAAACATTTGTAAAAAAGGATGATTGCTTGGTTTAGAAACTATACTTGTAACGGGAATTTATTCTGAATTCTAGATCACGCAAAAGTTCTCTCTTCATCAATCCTTGCTAGGACTTTTCTTAGTTGTTATTTATTTCCTTGCTATTTACATTACTTGTTCCTTATTTCAAAACCCAAAAGATACTTTCCCATAACCAATAATAACTACACTTCCCTGCAATTCCTTGAGAGACGACCCGAGGTTTAATACTTCGGTTTATTTTTATTGGGTTTGCTTTAGTGACAAACAAATTAAATTTGATTGAGGTTTAATTGTCGGTTTAGAACTATACTTGCAACACGATTATTTATGTGAAATTCTTTACCGACGATTTTTTCCCCATCATCGCTCCTCCCGGCTTAGCCGAGGATCTAGCTCGTTTATCCCCGACATGTCATTGATATCGTAAACCAAGTTAATTCATGGAATTGATCATTTGGATTGTTTAATCTTGAGTCCTACATTATAGCATTATTGCCTTGCCTCTTTGATTAGAATGAACAATTGCAATTATACCATCTTGCACATGGAATTTAATGCATAAATGAAGAGTAAAAACAATGGCTCGGAAAGAGTTTAGGGAGGGTCTCCCTAGTATGATATTATATGGACTAATGCAATTAACTACTAAATATTGAATGTCTAAAGTCTTTGAATGAGGGTACTCCCCTAGGGTGGTTCGCACCCATACATAACCTGTTACTGGGACTCTTTCTCCGGAGAAGCCAACTGACTCTCCGGATGAAGGTTGGAGTGCTTTCTTATTTAACTGTATCTTCTTAAAGGTTGATAAAAACAATACATTAGTGCTGCTTCCAAGCTCCATGAGCACTTTTCGGATTGTCATCTCTCCATTCTATGATGTATACCAAGACAATGGATATGGTGGACCCTCTTATAGTTACCAACAAGCCCCAGTCCCACCATATGCCTATGAACTCCCTCCTCAACATAGCTTTGAACCACCATACTCACAAGCCCCCTTTCCACCATTCACCTCCATATGACCATAACCCTTATCCACCACACCAACTACCATACGAGCCATATGAACCATACCTAGAACCACCATCTCAATATACACCATCTCTATACCCTTATCAAGAAGAACCACCTCCGTATTATGAGCTTTTTCTCCCAACAAATGAACTCTCATATCCACCCCAAGCTCCCATAGATGATACCTTTAATGCTATTTACCAAGGGCAAAGAGAGCTTCATACCACACTTACCTCTACTCTCACCGGTCTTACCTCTACTCTCCAAGCTCTTATATTCCATGTGGATCCATCCTTTACTCCCAATACTCAATCTTCAAGCTCTGGTGCACTTACTTTTCACCCATATCCATCAATCCAAGAGCAACATGATCCCAATTACGCTATTGATATGGACCAAGAGAGAAGGGATCGTCTTAGGGACGTAATGAGTCGGGTTCATGCATCCATACTTCAAGAGAAGCAAGAGGAGGCCCAAAAAGTGGAGGTAGGAGAGACTCTTGAAGATGAAGGAATAGTTGAAGAATTAGGGGGGATTGAAGAAAGTTGTCAAGGGGTGGAAGTTATCAAGGAGGAGTTAGATTTTGTACTAGAGCAAGTGGAGAAAACCGAAATTATCGAAGAAGAGGAAGTAGTTGAGGACTTAGGAGATGCGAAACCTCCATGGGAATCTCAAGTCATAGAGCCTCCTTCCAAAACGTTTGAATTTGATGTTGAGGAGGGTGTACAACCTCCAAGGCATGTCATGGTTGAAGACTTGGAGGAGGTTGATCATGAGATGGATTCAATAATTGATGAGTTTTTATCAACAATTGAATCCTACCTTATTGGACTTAAAAGAAGAGGTCAATGTTGCAGAAGCTTGTCAAAAGGTGGAGATCATCAAAGAGGAGCCCAAGAGAGTGAAGCATACATTGGCAAGGCCGCGACTGGAGATACCTCCCCCCAAGCCATTACCATCCAACACAACATTCAAGTGGGTAAAATTCTTATTCTTAAACTCTACCTTCCCACTTGAATATGGTCTACTTGAAATAGATGGACAACTTAGAGCTATCTGCGCTTTTAAGAGTAAAAGGGAGATGGTTAGTGGTTGGCAACACCATCCTAGGCTCGTTATGGTTGGAAGCCCAAGGCCTAATTGCAAGGGTTGGTATAATTCTCAATTGATTGGGTCTTAAATGAGAATTCCAAGGCTAAACCACTCGGATGGAATCATGATGATCAACTTGAATATGGGTGTGGAAACAAGATTTGGGATCCGGGTATACAAGAGGATCAATTTTGGGAGCTCAAAGCTTGTGGAGAACTTCATCACAGCTTGGTGAATTTATTTGGAGATGTTAAAGCTTACTGGAAGTCCAAGCACTGGTGGGAGTTTTAAGATGAGTTTAAGCACAAGCCACCATGACAAGGAGCTCACCAAATGTCAAACTTAAGGACTTTAACTAAAAGTGCTAGGTGGGAGACACCCCACCATGGTAAATTATTTCTAGCTTCCCTTTTATTTATATTAGTAATAAGTTAGATTTTTATTTTTGTTTTTAGATATGTTTATTTCATTTAATTCATGGTTTAGTAGTCTAAAAAAAACTACGATCGACGCGTAAGCGTCGATGACGCGCACGCGTCACATGCGAGTTCGCAGTATTAATAAATTGAACAGAGAGTTGCAATGGAGACGCGCGGGAGGGGTGCCAGGCGCACAGGCCAACCCACACGTATGCATCCCCTACGTTTTTGCCAATCCACGTGTAAGCGTCAGCAACGCATATGCGTGGGGATGAAAATCAGCGTAAAGAGTGAATTGAACAGAGAGTTGCGCGGCCATGGTGCTGGAGTCACGCGAGTAGTCACGCGTACGCGTGACCAACGCTCATGCGTCAGAATGCATTTTTCGACATCCACGCACACGCGTGGGCGACGCTTACGCGTCGTATGGCCGTTTCCATTTTCACGCGCACGCGTGGCCTGCGCGCGCGCGTTGCGTTCTACTTTTCATTTCTTGCCTCTTTCTTCTCTCCTTTCTCCTTCTTTACTCCTCCTTTCTTACCTTCTTCTTCTTCATTTCTTTAACTCCTCATCCTTATTCTCTTTCATTCTATTTTCCTTATTGCATTTGCATACCTTCACTCATTGCATTTTAATTTTGTGCATGTTTTTTATATTCTTTTCTAAATTTGATATTTTTCTTCGGTGTTGAATTTTCTTGCTCAACTGTTAAATATCTCTTGCATTATTTTCGTACTTAATGACTTGTTTTATCCTAACTGGGTAATATTATTTAAGTCAATGCTAATCTTATATGATACTTATATTCCCTTGCATTGATATGAACTTATATTGTCTTTCATTACCCGCTATCTCTCCCCTATTGTTGCAATTTTTGCACTATTGATATGCCATTTGCTTCTATTGTTTTCTCACTTGCATGTTGTAGCTACCATGTAGTTGAGACTCTCATTATTTGGCATTCACCCAACCATATTTTATTTGTTTTCTATCTTTGTTTTTGGGTTACTTTTCTTCCCTTTTCTCTTCTTTCAGGATGGCCACCAGGAAGGGAACCAGAAGACGTTTACATGGGGCGACAGACAAGTTCCTACGCACATTTTTTGAAAAAAAAAAGCATCAATTGGAGCCACCCGTCCACCTGCACATCTTTGCATGCACCGAGGACGGTGAAATCTTTAAGTGTGGGGAGGTCGATACTGACTTCCGTGGGTTAGTTATTTTCTTCTCAACACCAATGTTTTATTTTATTTGTTAGTTCATTGTTGCATTTGCATGTTTGATTGCATGTTTGCTTGATTTTGTGCATATTTTACCACTACTTGGTTGAAGTGACGAATTCCTTTTCAAGAAACTATTTTATAGCATTTCACTAATTTGAATTAAAATTTTTGTTAAACTTGTTTGAAGAATTTTATTTTGGAACATGGTTTTAGAGCTCGAACACATAAAACCTGTGAGATTTTTGAGCTTATTTGATTGGTTGCATTTTATCAACCAATATTTTATTTTTGGTGTGTGTTTTTCTCTCTAAAATTGTGATCTTTGTCTTACTTAATTCTATATTTTCATTCTTTTATGTATGCATGCACTTACATGATTGAGGCCTTGTTTCACTGAGCTTACATACCCATATGGCCTTAACCTTTTCATTATCCTTTGTAAACCAATGTTGAGCCTTTTAACCCCATTTATTCTTTACTTTAACTCATCACTAACTCTAAGAGAAAAACAATAATGTCCTTAATTTGAATCCTTGGTTAGCTTAGACTAGTGAAAGTATTCATGATTTAAGTGTGGGGAAGTTGGGTTTGCCAATATTTGGTTTGAGAATTGGGTGTTGTATATTCTTGTGAAAATGTCCAAACAATAGTTGAGCATATATTCTTGCATTCAATAATCTAATCATATGCATTGAGAAAAAAAAAAGTAAATAATAAAAAGGGGACAAAATGCCCCAAAGTAAATGGCGTTAGCAATGCATATGAGTTGTACTCAAATTGGGATGCATGAATATGTGGCAAAACATAGTTAATGGATAGTTAGGTTTTATATTCTAATTACATGGATTGGCTTAAGTTAGGTAGAAAGTTTAAGTTAATTAAGGATTTAGATCTTAGTCCACTTGGCCAAATACAATCATACCTTGACTCTGACCCCATTACAACCCTCTTAAAAGACCTCTTGACCCTTATTTGTTGATTGGTAGAAGAAGAGCAAGCCTTAGAAAGCAAGGTTAGTAGAGAATTGAGAGAATCGAACCTTAAACACTTGAGTGATTAGAGTGTATACACTTCCGGTGAGGGCTCGATGCTCGATTATTTGTTCTCAGTTTTCATGAGCTATTTTCTTTTGCAAGTCTACTTGTACTTTATTTTGAGATTTGAATTAGTGGAATCCAGTTTATATTTATTCTTGGAGAATTTATTTACTTTTAAACTAAGTAGGAAAGAGCATTTTGCATTTAGTTGCATTCATATAGATATGTTGTATTTCATAAGTTTTACCATTCCTCTTCACTCCTTTATAGCTTCTCTTGAGCTTAGCATGAGGACATGCTAATGTTTAAGTGTGGGGAGATTGATAAACCCCATTTTTAAGGCTTATCTTGTGCTTAATTGAGTGAATTTTATCCACTAAACTCACACTTATTCATATAATTCGCATGTTTTACATTTTTCTTCTTAATTTTGTGCTATGATTGAAAACATGCTTCTTTGGCCTTAAATTTGCTAATTTTAATCCCCTCTTATTACCATTCGATGCCGTGATATGTTTGTTAAGTGTTTTCAGAGTTTATAGGGTAGGAATGGCTTAGAGGATGGAAAGGAAGCATGCAAAAGTGGAAGGAATACAAGAAATTGAAGGAATTGCTAAGTTGTCAATCCTGACCTCTTTGTACTAAATCGATCATAACTTGAGCTACAGAGGTCCAAATGAGGCGGTTCTAGTTGCGTTGGAAAGCTAACATCTTGGGCTTCAAAATGATATGCAATTTGCCATAGTTGCCATACAGTTAGGTGATGCGCACGCGTTGATCACGCGTACGCGTGACCTTGCGAAAGTTCAGCGACGCGTACGCGTAGGCGACACGTACGCGTGACAAAGCCACGTGTTGCACGTATCAGAAAATGCTGGGGGAAATTTCTAGGCTGTTTTTAGCCAAGTTCCAAACCCGAAAACACAGATTAGAGGCTGTAGAGTGGAGGAATCATTCATACAACATTTATTCACATAATTTTAGGTTTTAGATGTAGTTTTTAGAGGGAGAGGCTCTCTCCTCTCTCTAGGTTTTAGGTTTCTTAGTTTTAATTCTTCTCAATTTCAGATTTCTATCTTAGTTTAATTTAGTTTCTCTTCTATTTTTAATTGCTCTAGGATTCTAGTTTATTTATTTCCCTTATTGATTACTTTATGTTGCCATTTTAGTTTATGAATTCTCATGTTAGATTCAATTTTCTTTTTAATGCAGTTTGAGGTATTCTATAATTATTGTTCCTTTCTTCGTTTGTTATTATTGATGTTTGCAATTGGTTGTTTAGATTTAATATTCCTTGTTAGTTTTCTATGTTTTTATATTGTGCCTTCCAAGTGTTTGATAAAATGCTTGGGAGAGTTTTAAGTTAGATTTTTATATTCTTAGCTTGAATTGATTAATTGGAGACTCTTGAATCATCATAAGTCTCTTGTTGGTTGGTGATTGAAACTTGCTAGTTGGTTTGAGCTTCACTAACTCTAGTCTTTGATTAGGACTTATGAAGTCAAGTTGATTTTCTCACTTGACTTACCTTCAATTGTTAGAGGTTAACTAAGTGAGAGCAAAAGGCAATTACTATCACAAGTGACTATGATAATGAGGATAGAAATTCCAATTATCAATCCTTGCTAGGACTTTTCTTAGTTATTATTTATTTTCTTGCTATTTTACATTACTTGTTCCTTATTTCAAAACCCAAAAAGATACTTTCCCATAACTAATAATAACTACACTTCCCTGCAATTCCTTGAGAGACGACCCGATGTTTAATACTTCGGTTTATTTTTATTGGGTTTGCTTTAGTGACAAACAAATTAAATTTAATTGAGGTTTAATTGTCGGTTTAGAACTATACTTGCAACGCGATTATTTCTGTGAAATTCTTTACCGACGATTTTCCCCCATCATCGCTCCTCCCGGCTTAGCCGAGGATCTAGCTCGTTTATTCCCGACATGTCATTGGTATTGTAAACCAAGTTAATTCATGGAATTGATCCTTTGGATTGTTTAATCTTGAGTCCTACATTATAGCATTGCCTTGCCTCTTTGATTAGAATGAACAATTGCAATTATACCATCTTGCACATGGAATTTAATGCACAAATGAATAGTAGAATCAATGGCTCAGAAAAAGTTTAGGGAGGGTCTCGCTAGTATGATATTATATGGACTAATGTAATTAACTACTAAATATTGAATGTCTAAAGTCTTTGAATGTGGGTACTCCCCTAGGGTGGTTCGCACCCATACATAACCTGTTACCGGGACTCTTTCTCCGAAAAAGCCAACTGACTCTCCGGATGAAGGTTGGAGTGCTTTCTTATTTAACTGTATCTTCTTAAAGGTTGATTAAAACAATACATTAGTGCTACTTCCAAGCTCCATGAGCACTTTTCGGATTGTCATCTCTCCAGTGGTTACTGAAATCACCATGGGGTCGTCGAGGTTGGCACTTTGAGATTGGAAATCCGAACTTGTGAAAGTGATATTGGGAATGGAAAGGGTTGGTTGTTGTGGCGTTGGCTCTCTTTGCCGGGTAAGCATGGTTCTGTAACTTCTTTTTCTCGCCGCCACATGCAAACCCTGCTGATATGTAGTTGATGACTTTTCTCATTAGAGGGGGTTGACTAGAGGCGGGCCATTGTTCCTTGTTGGTACCCGAGGTTGTGTTGGAGTGATTTGTTGTTTCCGGGCTTATTATGTCTTTTATATTCGGCTACTACTTGTACAGTAGTCCTTGCCGTGATAGTCAATCTAATAGGTCCTTGGCGACCACACAATCGTCGGTGGCATGTCCAAACTTTTGGTGAAATACCCAGTGCTTGCTCCTGTCCACGTACTTCTGATCCTGGTAAGTGCCTGCTTTACTAGGTAATTTTATGATTTTTGCATGGAGAATTTCTTTAATTATGTCCTCTCTTTTCGTGTTGCATTGTGTATATAAGTCAAATTTAGGTGTTAGTTTGAACCGCTTCTTTTGTTTTCATGTTTGGTTTTGCTTTCCGTGCATGTCCTCGTCTCATTTAGGGGTTTGTCTTTCTGCCCTCCTGGCTTCCCTGAGTTCTTCGATTTCGATCTGTCTGGCCGCCTTATCTCTGAACTCAGTTAGTGTCTTTGGTTTTGTGACGGCAGCTGTCTCTTGAAACTTTTCCGAACAGAGACCACTTTTCAAGGCATGTAGGTGAACCTCAAGACTAAGATTGGGAATTTTTATTGCGACCTCGGTGAACCTCATCATGTAATCCTTCAGGCTTTCATACTACCCTTGCTTGATTGTACTGAGGTAATTGGAATCGTGGACATAAATCTTCAAAGCTGCAAATTGATTGATGAACAAATTGGCAAATTCTTCGAAGTTGGAAATCGACCCTTCGTATGGTTTCAGGGTTGTTGGCAGCGTGAAGTTCTTTGGCATTTGAAAATTTATTATTTCTTCTGAAAAAAGGATTCGTTCTTCTTTTGTTAGTCTTTGGTGGAGTGACTTCCATTGCTGTATTCGTTTCAGAATGGTGTTCGTCCTCTAGATTTTCCTTCTCGGCATTTTTTTTTTCTCCTTCCTTCTTGCTCCCATGGATCCTACCAGCAAGTAGGTCGGCCATCTTTTTCACTTCGGCTTGGAGAGTGATATTCATGGCTACAAACTCAGCGTGAGTTGGAGTGGGAGGGGGAGTGCCGTCATCCGTCATGATCACAATCCTACAAAAAAAAGGATAAAATACAATCGTAGGATAACTTTATAGTCGGCTCCACGATGGGCACCAAATGTTCCGTCTTGAAGCGGGACTCTGAGGTATAGCTCGTCCACACTGAAGGGAGCTTCTCCGTCGTCTTCCTCCTGTGTGTTGTACTATGGATTCCACACTAGTCCAGCCAATGCGGGAGACCTGCAAAAAGAACTCCAACGCTCAAGTCAGTACTAAATCTCGAAATACTAAACTTCTTAAGTCGGAATGTTCTTTTCTGTTTTGCTTTTTCTTGATGATCTTATAGCTCATACTCGTTCCTTATTTATTGTTGCTTAATGTAACCATCCTGGTATTGGATATTCGAGATTCGTGTATGAGCCGTTGAGATCCAATATTTTTCGGTTTTTTGAAAACTTGTTACGAAGTATAATATTATGGTTCCGAGTTATTAGGTACGGATCAATATATATGTAAAATTATAAAATGAAGAGGATGTGGATTCAATTCTATCAACTATATTATACATATATAAAATAGAAAGGATGTGAGTTCAATTCTATGATATATCAAGGATGATGCAAATAGGTCAAATAAGATTAAGTCTAAATTTATACTTGATCATGTTCATAGTTCAATTCGTTCCAGTCTCAAATTGACATGTTATGGTTTGAATTATCGATCCTATCCAAATAAGTTGATTGGGTTGAATACCCATAGATAGAATCAATATTATGAGCCCTACTATCACGTATACTTAAGAGACACCAAAATTTATTCCATTTGAAAATTACTGTATAACAACAATTAACTATCATTGCCATCACATTTTTATTTTGGTTCTTGCTCTCGTATATATTTCAAGTGACTAGCGATACAAAGAGAGAAGAAATTATGTGTGTTTTTTTTAATAATAATATTTCACATTCAAGTTTTTTTTAATTAAGTTTAATTAAATTAGTCTAATATAACAAAAATTAATTATGATTAATATTATTTTAAATTTTATTATTGAACTTGGTTAGACTTCGTTCATAAAAAAATTTAAATGTGTAACATTACTCTTTTTTTTTCTTTTTTTTACAATGAAGGTCTCTTCTGTATATTATGTAAGTGTTTTCTTTTATTTTTTATTAACAAAGAATCGAGCACACCTTAAATAAAAATTTTACAAATAAATTAGATACACCTGGCACGTAGGCTTTTACAAAATTTTGACAGACAAAATACAGATATTGTAAGAGTTTGAGTAGCATCTGTAAAATTACACTGGCCATTAATTATCGGATGAAAGAATTACCTATAATGTTTGATATTAAACTGAAAAGTTGGATGAAATAATTTTGGCTTTTTTTGTCTTATAAAATATTCTTCTCTTAGTTTTGGTTTTTATATATTCCTTTTTTATTTTGATTTTGTAAAAGTTAAAAAATTTTAGTTTTATTTTCTACTGTTTATTTATTATATTAAATGTTTAGATGATAAGTTAAATAATGCTGTGATAAATTAAAATATTTATAAAATATGTCATATCCACGTTTAATCCTTAATTGAATATACTAATGATAAGAGTAAAAACCAAATTTTTTTAGATTTTATCGAAAACAAAACTAAAATACACTATATTGTATAGTCCAAAACCTTATTTAAACCCTTTCTTTTTTGTGTTAAAAGGAATGAAACTAATTAACTACATGTATCTTTCCATATCAATGAATTTAAATTATTTATTACCGAAGTAAGTGTGAATGTTTGGTATTTTTTAGATTTTAGGGTAGTTGAATTGTTGAAATGAAATATTTTGTTAAGTGAAGAAAATCCTTTAAATTTAAAAAACAGAGAGGAGGCGCTACTGGTTGAGCAGTGGATGAGATTTAGCACTTGTAGGTTAAACGAAAATAAAATATAAAAAGAAGAATGCACTATGCACCAGCCGGGAATCGAACCCGGGTCTGTACCGTGGCAGGGTACTATTCTACCACTAGACCACTGGTGCCAATTTATGAGGCATATCAGAGCATTAGCATCAATAGTAACTATAACGTGCAGTAACATCTAATATCCACATTCTACGGGACACTGGTTATTGAACCATTAGAAATACAATGAAAACATAAATCACTATAGTTTCAAATCAAGCACAATCATACAGGCATCCGATTTGGATCTTCAATTTGGACTGTAGAATGTAAATTTGAACCATCTGGAATTCCTAAGGGGGGATCTATGCATGAACAATTATCAACATTATATAGCTCCCATTCTTTTATTCCACATTTCTGGAGCGCAGCAACTACCTTTGTCCTCTCTCTTTCATTTGGAAATGCTCCATCTGGACTAACAAGCACTGCTCCAGTATAAGACTGCCCTGCAGCTCTCGCAGCTCCATGATAGTGGAACAAACCCCAACTAAGATCATCGGCGACTTCCACGATTGTCCAATATTCATTTGAAACAACTCCATTATCCAATACACTGAAATGGAATGTCCCGGGTATCTTACCTCTCTTAACCCGGTATCTTCTCCTCCTCCAAACCATTTGTCCTTCTAATGTTTTTACCTGGAATACTGGTTCATACCAAAATGACCCTTTTGCTTTTCCCCTATAGAATAGTTGGTATTGACATGGAAATTGATCGTATGCCGGGTTCTGCCCGGCTACAACACGCCAGCTCCATTGCAAATTCCCCAACCAACCAACAAACAAATCTTCTGCCATTTCATAG
Source organism: Arachis ipaensis (assembly GCF_059453495.1). Lineage (NCBI taxonomy): Eukaryota > Viridiplantae > Streptophyta > Magnoliopsida > Fabales > Fabaceae > Arachis > Arachis ipaensis. Next base: position 128,325,147 of record NC_142438.1, read on the forward strand.
TTTATGTCCTGCCCCCGAAACTTAACCATTGGAGGCACATACGGCTTGTTGGGGACTTCTGCTTCCAGCTCAAGACAGTTGTTTTTCTGTAATACACAGAGTGAAAAGGCTTCTAGGTTCGCACTTTCATATGAAGCAATACACCTATAGTTACATACTTGATCAACAGGACTGCACCGGTTCAAGCATTGAAGAGCTTTTCTACAATTAGGATCCAACAAGCAATTAAGTACCTGGCGGCCACAGTTCCTCAGCATGCACTTCAAGGTAGAAAAACCCTTTGCTCTCAAGTTCTTCAACACTGGAACTGGCCTTATATAAGCATTGATTAATACCAGCAAACAGAACCTTATATCATCAGAACTATGTCGATCCCATGCTTCGGATACAGTTTGCACTACTTTACTTGACTCTCCAGTTTTATCTGATTGAGAGTTTCCGAGCACTTCTCCAAATATACTTCCTTTCACTTGATTGTGAACTTCATAGCCTCCTAATTTGCTCTTCAAATCTGTTGTAGAGTCAAAGCATATTACATTTTGTATAGTTCTGCTGTGGATTTTAATCCACTCAATTGATTCCTTTCCTGTAACAGCAACAATCACCAATATATCAGCCTTCAGTAATTCACTCTGAAGTCTGAGAGCCTTTTGTTGATCAGATTGAATACATTCATCGGTAAATACAAGAAGTTCATATCCTTCGTCAACCCATTTCAGTCTTTCTGCCTGTAAAAAGGAATATTAATGGCACTCGACGCAACTGAAAAACTAAGCTCACTATCCATATAAAAAATTATCATGAAAACATATTAGATATTACAGCTCAGCAAAGGACGCATCACATGGAAATACAAAATGTTTTCAGCCACAAATCTGAATGCATTCTTTCATCCAAGCAAAACTGAATAAGATGTAATGAAATAATACAATCACATGGGAAGAATTGTTACTTAACAGTGTGAAGCATGACTTCTTGCCATAGTGCAGACTTGAGAGGGCTGACAGCACCATGGCCAACAACAGCCAGCATCCTCACCGGAGGCTCAGGCGGCTGCTCAGCCGTCACAGCGGAGACAACGGCAGGGGAAGCGTGAAGAGGATGAGGAAGAAACGAGCGAGAGGTGGCATGGCGACGAAGGAAAGAGGTTCCGAAGAATTTAGGTTTGTTTGGAAGAAAACCGATTCTTGTGTGAACCGGTGTCAGAAAACGTGGAGCATGCACTTTCAGAGACATCAAAACCTCTGTCTTCGCTCTTGAAAGAATAGAGAGAAGAGAACCTCTCAGCCAAACACTCGCTGCTTTTTATTCCTCCTGAATACCGGATAGGTACACGTACAACTGTCGTATTCCAGCTCCAGAATCTTTGGAACCTAGCTTCATTAGGATATTGAGCTTTTAATTTGATTTTTCTATTGGAAAATCGTATTTATCATTTTATTGCTCGCTTTTTGCTTAATGTCATAATGTGCCTCATTTCTCTATATTAAAATTTGAATCCGGAATTTTAAGAATCACTTGGGCAATTTTTTTTTTTTTTTGCAAAAAAGGTTGTTAAAGTGCTAGGTTAGAAAGATATTTTTTTGCTCGAGGCAACTCCGCTAAATTTATCCCACATAATTAGGTTTACACTGGCTATGCTATATTACACCTGATGAATATTTTTTTTATCAAATTTATATAATAATGTAATGTAATTAATTAGTTATTAATAACTAGGCAGGCAAAAAATCAGGGACAGGGACTCCCACATGGCCATAGCCCATAAGGATTAATGAATATAAATACTCGTAAAGCACAGTAGAAGGGGGGAAAACGAAATTTTTAATACTTTCAACTTCCAGTTTGAATCTGGAATTCGGAATACAAAGATCTTGAAAACTCGAACATTTCTTAAAAACTGACACCGGCGTTGCACTTCAAAATCATTCGTGTCTATTTATTAAAGAAACAAGATTTCACCATTATCCAAATGCAATAATTTCTAATGTACGCGAACATCTTGACATTTTTTAAATGAAGTTTCTGACGTCCAAAGATTTGACATCAGCCTTTTCCTCACCCTTGAACTCCTCCCTGAAATGGCAAGGAATACGAGGAAAAGTAAATATTAAAACAGTAAAATCCTGTGGTGGAAGCAAGAATCAATAATATAGCTAAATTCTAACCATCAGGAGAGAAGACATTAGTCCTCAATTTAGCGGAAAAAATGGTTGGTATATCAAGAGGTACAAACTTCGCCGATTTAGAATAAATTAATTGGTCACCATAACACTACGAAACACAGACACTTCGCTGAGTTGCTGTGTTTACGTGTTGGACACATTTCGGATACGACACTCACCGACACTCGTCCGACATGCATGTCTACTGTGTCCAACCGTATCTTAATAAAAAATATAAATTTTTTCTACAGACATGTTTAGACACACCTAAATACTATCATGTGTCCACGTGTACAGTTTTATTCTTAACATATATTCTTGAAATAAATTTAGAAATAGTATATATTATTATTTATTAAACAAAAAATATTTTAAATACTTTATATAATTAAAACAAGACATTAAAAATAATTAAAAAATTAATTTATGTTTTAATATCAATAAAATATCAAAATATCATTACGATTTATCTAAAAAATACTTTATATTTTATATATATGCGTGTCCCTGTGTCTTATGAGATTTTAAAATTCGCATGTCAGCGTGTCTCGTGTAGTATCGTGTCTCATGTACGTGTCAGTGTCCGTGCATCATAGCCATGACACATTCAAAAGCCATAAACCAAGAAAGCTATAGGAAAGGCGAAGGGATCGTTCTGTACCAGTTCCTTTGGAGTTAGAATCAAAATATAAAATAAGATTAATTATCATGCGCTTACAACAAAGCGTGTTCGGGGCTTGTGCATGCAAAAGTCTCCAGAGAAATGAGATGGGGAAAACATATATCAGTAAGATAGGGTGTCATGAGCAATACCTCTTCAATTGCGTTTCCATTGCCTCAAAAGCTTCTTTCTTCAGTTCCTGCAGTTGTGCTTTGGCTATTTTAAGCTCTAGCTGATCTTCCAACTTTGGTAGATCTTCTTTCCGAATTCCAAGTCTAAGATGTCACCGCCAAACATGAAAAAAGGAAAGAGAAATAGAAATATCATAGGTAATTACATTACAAACAAATTATGAATTGTTTTCAACTTATGTACCAAACCCAGTGGGTGAATTGGCAACTAAGTATAGACAATAGAATTCCCAAATAGTTGATAATATGATGCAAGGTGCACTGCCTATGAAAGAATGAAACTTGGTTAGTTTGATGAATTGACATCTTCCTTCCCCAAGTACAATATTCTCTATATTTAATCACAAATATCTATCTCCTCTACACAGCCAGAAGGATGACCACTTTCTGTTACTATGAGGATGATACATGCCACCCAAAGGGGAAAATGGTTTTGTGAAGTCACAAACAATTAGTCATAGAAAGAATCCTGTATAATCCAAGACAATGAAAGGGAATTTAAATAATATGAAAATTTGAAAGACTAGAATCTAGATGACACTTGATACAAGGCTGATAAATCAAAATAGGGTGAAGGGTGACTTACTTCTGATTAATCTTATCAAATTCTGCCAAGAGAAGGTCCATTCCTTTCTTATCATCTCTCAGTAGAGGTTTTTTCAACTCCTTTTCAACTTTGTCCAATGCTTCCATCATCATAGCCTCAGCGCCAAGATCATCCGTAAGACCATCCCTGTAAAATAGTATATAAATAAAATATAAAATGCCACGTGAAAAGAACTCAAGATATAAAGACAAGGGATGTTTGGCGTTATGTTGCCTTAAAACAAGAGAACAACAAGTACAAGAATTACATAACACATATCATACCTATTCTTGAACTTAGCATAAAGAACAAAGCATAACAATAAAATGACAAAGGTAACACATGAACAAGCACATATACAGTTACTAATGGATATAGTAGAATAGATCATCACGGACTTGATTCTTATTTCCCGCAAGGTTAAAAGATAAGTGCGAGCATCAGGAATATCTTGTGTTTCCATTTCAATGATTCCTTTGATACTTTGGGACTCTGAGAGCAAGTTTGCCCTGCAGGATGAACAAGGCATTATAATCAGAACTTTTTATAATAATAATAATAATAGTATTGAGCAGAGAATTACAATAAAACAAAAACTAAAAGAGAGTCTTACTTTTGCCTAACAGTTTTCATGACATTTGCGTACTGAGAAACAGCAGCTGGATCATCTGGATCAATGGTAATCTTTTCCTTCTTTAATATTCCCATGGCAGTCTCAAACTTGTTCTTCAACTCCACAAAAATGTTCTTTAGCATCTCTATTTCCCCATTCAATGAAGAGTGCATTGTCAGACAGTGACAGAAAAGACAAAAAAGGAAAGGCGGGGGGGGGGGGGGGGGGGAATAAATCGAAATAAGACTCGATGAAAGTCTAACTACTAGAATAAATAGAGCCCAAAATCTCACATCATCAATGAGCTCTCGTAAGCTCAAATTACCACTGGTGGATAAGAAATCAATTTGATAAAAAAAAATAATACAGATATACGGGAGAACTGACCATCTCCCTTGAGGGAAGGAGGGGCAGACCCTTTGGCAAAGTGACGAACAGGAATAGCATGCTCCTTTTGCAGAAATACTTGACTGGCATAGACCTATAAGAAGAGAGAGAAAATTCAGCACATGGCAACTAAATAGTCATCCCTTCTTAATAATGATGCATATCAACTAAAGAGAAAAGAGGAGGGGGGGGTGCTTAAGCATGAAAACAGGAGTTTCAGCTGCGAATTGAGGCAGGGACCAGAAGGAATACTTTGACAATGTTCAATCGTATGAAATTAAAAATAATAAGGAACCCAACCTAAACACAATTTGTTAGGACTTATGAGGGTCCAATCACGATGACGATGATCAAGGATCACAAAACCCAATACATTTATATGTTGACCATTTCCGGCTCCACCCAAATGCAAAAAGCATATTTCCCCAATCAATAGAATCAAAGGGTAAACAAAATTTATCGACATAAATTAACAAATGATATATACACCCAGCCATGTGAAAAAGAGGGGGGAAAACCCCTATTTTCCAAATATTAAGATACATAGTGCATTACGTATTTTCGAAAAAATTAACCAGAAGAGATATAGATCCCGACATTAAAGAGACAGAACCAGAAAGCACTAACATGAAAAAAATAAATGCAATAGCAACCAGGAAACAAGCCTAGCTACTCAATCGGGGAGAAGGAATAGAATGCATCAATTGGGAATCGAAGAAATGAAATGAGGTAATAATTGGAGAGATGAAAGATGAGAGAGAGAGACCAGCTTATTGGATTTGGAGAAGAGGCGAGAAGATAGTGCCATTGATGAATCGATCGAAGTTCAGTGGTGGTGCTGTTGAGCTTTATCGTCCTTTTAACGCTTAGGGTTCACTTTGATTCCCTTTGTCTCTGTGAGGGATGTGAGTGTTGTGTTATTGAGAGATTTCACAAAGTCAGGGAGCGGTAAGGTACGCCCTCCCGCATCCTATTACCGCATCTTCGGTTTAGCAGAGTCTTATATCTAAGCCCTCCGATTTCCGATATCTACGGTTCAAGTTCAACCATTTCTCCTTTTTTTTTTTTTCCAATAATGAAAAAATATACATAACATATATAATAAACAATTTAATTTTAATGCATCGAGATAAAGCTTTACACGTACATTTAATTACGAATTTTTTATTTTTAATATTTGAGTGGTAGTAATATTTTTTTAAAATATAAATTGTTTGGGTGTTATTCTTAAATGTAAAATCGTTTAACTAGAGAAACAGAAATCGGACGGTCCGATTTATTAGAAATACAGAAATCGGACCGTCCGATTTTTAGAGGTACACAAATCGAATCGTCCGATTTCTAGAGGTACACAAATCGAACCATCCGATTTGTGTTAAAAGAAATTAAAAATTTTGAAGTATAAAAATCGGACCCTCCGATTTGTATACTTTCTACAGCTTTGAAAAACACCAAAAATTACAATGTTAAGATATATCACCACTTTTACATTTATAACAAAAAAAATTAGCCTTCAATCACATGATGCTACATTAATAAAAATAACTATTTTTTATATTAATAGCATGAATAATAATCCAAAAAATATTATAATTGTACGATTGTATAAATTTTACATTATCAATTCATCAAAATTAAATTCATATAATAAATTCAAAAAAAAAAAAAACACAAAACATGATATTTACTTTCTTTCTGTATATGCTATGTATATTTTTAATATGTAGGTGTGTATCTTTTTTTCATACTCTTATTATGTACAATTTCAGTATGTACGTATGTAGGGACGGATTTAGGAATCTAAGAGTGGAGGGATTGAAAATTAAAATTTTGTATAATCAAATATAATGCTATATATTTAATAATAAATATAATTATAATTAATTTTTTGATTAAAAAAATTAATAAATACTTGTCAAATAAAATAATTATCTCAGTTTTTACAAATTTTTTTATAATTTTTTTATAGTTTTACATATAATAAAATATAAAATTATATATTTTTAAATATTTTGTTAATTAATTTACCTTATTAAGTATTTATGTGACAGTAAGTTATATTTTTATATTTTATATCATTAAAAAATATAACATAAAATAATATAAGTTAATTGTACTAACAATTTTGTTATGTAAATTTAAAATATATTAAAGTATTTTTATATAATATATAGGGATAAAAATTAATTAAAAAATAATAAAAAAGAAACAACTAAATAAAATTAGAAAAAATAATATTATCATAAATAATATTAAAATATTTTTTTATATAATTATAAATGTTAAAATTAATCTTAAAAAAATGTAAAAAAAATTCTAAATTAAATAAAAAATATAAATAATATAAATATATGTAAAGAAATAAATTTAAACCCTAATACATAAAGAATAGTAACTATTTTTACTATCATTATACTATTAAATTTGGTGGATTCTATGGTGCCTTTCATTGTGGTGCCTAAATTGTCTAACTTATCTTTATAAATAAAAAATAAAATGTATAAAATAAAAGTAAAATATTTAAAGTTTATTAAATATTATTTCTTTACCTTTTTTAGGAAGTTAGACACCATATCTTAGGCACCATAGCATTCACCGTTAAATTTTACTCTATACAATACATCTATTATAATAGTATATGAACTTTTAAAATTTGTTAGGGGAGGGGGGGACAAGACTTGCTGATGTCAGGGCATTTTGGTACTTTTTTCTTTACTATTTTAAGGTAGTTTCATGCATTTTCTTAGTAAATAAGCAAGTTTTGGGTGAACATACACTTACATCTTGATTCAAGCAAACATTGTGAACTTTACATGATTTCATGAGAATTATGCATAAATTGAATGATAAAATGGATGATGCATGATCTCATAACTTGAAACAAAGCTTTGATGTACTTTGTTTGTTTGATTTCAGGACAAAGGAAGCAAAGAAGAGCCACGTTAGCAGCCACGTTAGCTTCACTAACGTGACCACTAACGTGGAATGGGAGTGAGCTTGCAACATTAGTGGTAAAGTTACCACTAATAACGCCTTCAAATGCCATCATAACCCACGTTAGTTACACTAATGTGGGAACTAACGTGGAAGAAAGAGGGAGCTCTAACGTTAGTGGTAAAAGTGAACACCACTAACGTTCCAAAAGGCCACACTAAGCCATGTTAAGAGTCACGTTAATCCAATTAACGTGGAGTAAAGAGGAAGTTGCCAGCGTTAGTGACAATCACCTTTGTCACTAACGCTAGACCAAGCCTAGATTGCCTACGTTAGTGGTCACGTTAAGACCACTAACGTGAAGGGTAACGTGGAGCAATGAATGATAGGCCAACGTTAGTGACACTCACCTTTGTCACTAACGTTGGAGATGGAAAATACACCCACGTTAGTGGTCACGTTAAGGCCCTTAACGTGAGGCACTAACTTGGAAAGAAGGGGCGTTTTGAAGCGTTAGTGACAAAGGTAAGTGTCACTAACGCTCTCGAGCCTTGGCATGCCCACGTTAAGGGCCACGTTAGTTACACTAACGTGGACCATTAACGTGGAAGAGAGGGACAAATAGCAACATTATTGGTAAAAGTGAGTGCCAATAACGCTTGCGAAGGGCTAAGAGGCTACGTTAGTGGTTACGTTAGTACCACTAACGTTGAAGTTAATGTGGATCAACTAGTTTGGAACGTTAGTGACAAAGTTATCGCCACTAACGCTTTCGAACCCAAGTTTGCACTTAACGTTAACGCCACTAACATCCTAACTAACCTCCCATCATGCCTAACTCACACTTTCTTTGCAAGCAAAGCTGAGCCCACTAAAGACTGTAACTACTTCAACTAAAGATCAAGGGCCCATATCCAAGACTTGAAGAGCTAACTAGAAGATCAGAAGAGTAGTATATATAGGGATAGTTTTGAATTAAAAAGGGGATCGGGAACTTGAGAACTATACTCTGTATATTTTACTTTCTCTGCAACTTCTAGTTTATATTTTCAGAATGTACTTTTCATTTTTGCTTTCCATTTCCAGAGCTATGAACAACTAAACCCCTTTTCATTGGGTTAGGGAGCTCTGTTGTAATTTGATGGATCAATAATAGTTTTTATTCTTCTTCTTCTTTCTTTTCTCTTGATTTTACTAGAAAGCTTTCAATCTTCATCCAATTGGGTAGTTGTCTTGGAAAAGAAGCTATTCATACTTGGATCTCTTTGGAACCTTGGAAGAGGAATGAAGAGATCATGCTAGAAATGCTTTCTCATGTTGGACCAAATTGGGGTTTGGATGGATATAGTGACATATAATCCTACCAACACTTTGATTTGGGAATGCATGTGGTATAATCAGTGACCAAACTTCATCTCTTCCCATGAGCAATTAAATCAAGGAATTGAGCAATTGTTCAAGCTTAGAGAGATTGGGTTGCCAAGGAATTGGAATCCAATCACTTAAGATTGCCAAGGAGATCAATGAATGCATTGATTGAGGAAGAGATGAGAATGAACTTGATCCGGAGAATGCAACATCTCCTAAGCCCAATGAATCTCCCATTTCTGATCTTACCCATTCTCTTTATTTTCTTCCATTTACTTTTATGCTCATCTTTCCAAATCCCCATTTAAGATTCTGCAATTTACTTTCCGCCATTTACATTCTGCCATTTATTTCCAACATTTACATTTTCTGTTATTTACTTTCCCGCCATTTAATTTTCTGCAATTCCTCAACTCAACTTTTGCTTAGCTCAACTAGAACATTCCTCTAATTAAAGTTGCTTGACCAATCAATCCCTGTGGGTTTCGACCTCACTTTATTGTGAGTTTTTACTTGACGACAATTCGGTGTACTGTAGACCTCACTCTATTAGCTTAGTGTTAAAAGGTAAAATAGAGATATTAATCATATAATGACTTTTTATTCATGAAAATAAATTTCATTAAAATTTTAAATTGGGTCAATGAATTCATTTAACTAGAAAGATGGAAATTGAAAGAAATAAAAAATTAATATCAAAATCAACTTCAACTGATTGACCTATAGTGATAAAATTAAAATTCAATTTAGGAATAAAATAAGTATAAAAAAGATAAAAGTTAGACACTTTAGATTCTTTGTTACATCAAAGGTGGTCAAAAGTCAAAACCATTAAAAACCGGTTGGTTCGTACTTCAAATCAGACTTGACTCGCGTGGGTCTACAGTACACCCGCATGCTGGACCGTCGAAGAAACTCTCACAAAGGATTTGGATTCTCTAAAGTTTGAATTTCATTTTAGAGAGTAAAGTGTGATCTCTCACTATTTATTTTATAGGTGGGACCAAGAATAAATATGAGAAAGAAACCATTAAAGGGTAGAAGATCACACTTTACCCGTTAAAGTACAAATTTAAAATTTAGAGGATCCAAATTCTCTCACAAAATACACAAGTCCAAAAGTGAACTCATGGAAATTCAAACACGGATAAGCATGAATGCAAAAACTCTCCTTGCCGCTCAGCATGAATGCAAATATTAAATATATAATAAATTAAGAACGAATTTTTATTTTTTTATTCTTTTAAAACATGGATTTATATAAATACCAAACAAATAACAATACATGATACATAAACAAATTGATATATTGGTATTGATTGTGTGATTTTTTGTTTTTTTTTTTGTTCATTTAAATTGAAAAAAATATTTTATTACTAGTGACTAATTTTTTGTTTTTTTACATCATAAATTAAATCTAAGAATTGATATTTAATTGTTATTGATATATTTTTAGAAATTATTTATTTTAACTTTTAATTTTATTTTTATTTTTATAATTTTATATTTTTTATTTAATTATGACCGAGTCAATCGGGTGAATCAATAATCCATCGGTTGAACCAATGATCTAGTGACTCAGTTATATGACTGAGTTAATTACCGGTTTGATTCTGATAACTATGGTTCTTTGGACTATGGATAAGATAGTTGATATCTTTACCAAGACTCATCATCTTATCTGATTTTGAAATCTAGTATCCAAATTCAAAATTATCTCTTTAACTCCAATTTGAGTTTGAGAAGGAATATTAGAGTATAATATATGGTTAGTGAATTATGTTAGTATAGTTGGTATAATGGAAAGTTAGTGTAGTAGATTTATTGTAGTTGTAATTGTGTATGTGTAGTAGCCTAGTAGGTGTGGCAATTTTTTTTGGTGGTAAAATCAGTGGCAGTTTTATAGGAGCGTCTAAGATAGTCTTGGTCCTCCAAGGTTTTTTTTTTAATTAGTAGTAGTATTGTTATATGTATTTAGTATAATTTGTATTGGGATATTGACAATTGTAATTTGCTAATAGTAGTAGTAACTAGCAAGTAGCCCATTATAATTAAAGAGAAAGTATTGGGAGACAATAATATTAGTGTATAATATGTATAATAGGGGTATAAAAGAGAATAAGATGATATCATAATTAATTTAATTAATTTTTAATAATTACTCATTTTAAATTCAAACATTAGGGTCAATTTTTTTAACATTAACCCTAATTCTAATTCTCTCTCAGCGTCGTTCTTCTCCTTTTTTCTCTCCCCTCTTTTTCCCTTGTGTTGCCACCTTCCACTGCACCAAGCCTCCCCCTCGTGTAGCCCTCCTCAATCGCACCTCAGCGAGCGCGTCCTCTCTCATGTCGTCCTCCACCATGCTGCCGCAACACCGGCCATCGTTAGCGCGGCCGTTGTAACCATCCTACTCCATGAGGCATGTGATTTCCAATTCTTTACAGCGTTCATTGACACGTATAGGTTCATATATATATGTAGCATAGATAACAAATTAGAATTAGAACACGTAGCGCAAAACTTTTCTTTTAGTACTTTCAAGCGATGAATGATAAACCACTATTTCATGGTTTATCTTGTGCTCAATTGAGTGGTTTTTATCAACTCTTTACCCACTTATTCATTCAAAATGCATGGTTTTACAATTCCTTCCCAGAATTTGTGCTATGATTGAAAATATGTTTCTTTGGTCTTAATTTGCTAATATTAATCCTCTCCTATTACCATTAGATGCCTTGATATGTGTGTTAAGTGATTTCAGAAATTACAGGGCAGGAATGGTTTAGAGGATGAAAAGGAAGCATGCAAAAGTGGAAGGAATACAAGAAGTTGGAGAAATTGCTAAGCTGTCCAGCCTGACCTCTTCGCACTCAAACGGCTATAACTTTAGCTACAGAGGTCCAAATGACGCGGTTCTAGTTGCGTTGGAAAGCTAACGTCCGGGGCTTCGATTTGATATATAATATGCTATAGTTTCCCTGACGCTAAGCAACGCGACCGCGTGCTCCATGCGGCCGCATCGCAGTGACGGAAATCCAGCGTGGTTGAATTCGAGACCAGCGAATTCTGGGCTGTTTCTGACCCAGTTCTCGACCCAGAAAATACAGATTAGAGGCTATAAAGTAGAGGAATACATCCATTCATGAGGAAGCTTTCACATTCATAATTTTAGGAGTAGATGTAGTTTTTAGAGAGAGAGGTTCTCTCCTCTCTCTTAGGATTAGGATTTAGGACTTCTCTTAGTTTTAGGAGTGACTCTCAATCCCAAGTTCAATGTTCTTTTTATTTCTCTTCTCACTTTTGTTTATGACTCTTTATGATTGATTTTCTATTTTAATATATTTTGAGGTATTTCAGACTTATGATTGCTCTCTTTAATTTATGTTACTGTCGCTTCCCATCTGAATGCATTTTTATTCCGATAAATTTACTTTTTCCCTTTTGGTCTTGGTTAAGAAAGCAGTAACTCAGGAGTTACCTTATCTCAATATAATTGATAACTGTTATCTTTGCTAATTGAACTGAACTTCAAATAATCTCAACCTTTTCTTAGGAAATAAATAGGATTCGAAAATCAAACTAATTAGTCCCTTGACTTTCCTTTGCTTTAGTAAAGGTCAACTAAGTGGAATTAAGATTCAACTTTCATTATTATTGATAAGGATAACTAAGTCTGGACTTCTAATTTCTTATACCTTGCCAAGAGATTTTATTATTGTTATTTTATTTTACTTGTCATTTAAATATACCTGTGCCCATTGCCCAAACTCAACATTCCCCAGAAAACTCATAACCAATAATAAATACACCTCCCTGCAATTCCTTGAGAAGACGACTCGAGGTTTAAATACTCGGTTATCAATTTTAAAGGGGTTTGTTACGTGTGACAACCAAAACGTTTGTACGAAGGGATTTCTGTCGGTTTAGAGACTATATCTACAACGCGACTGTTTTTATGAAATTCTTTACTGGCAAAAATCCTAACGTCAAAATGGCACCATTGCCGGAGAATTGCAAACGTGTGCCTTATTATTGGTTATTGTAAATATTTTATTTTTGCTTGTTTATTTGTTTTTTATTTTTATTTTTATTTTTGCTTTTTCTTAAATTAAGAGGTTATTGGTTTTTATTTTAAAATTTTTATCTTATCTTATCTTATTTCAAAAATCAAATTTAAAAATTTTCAAATTTTAAATTTCAAAAAATTTAAAATTCAAATTTTAAATTTTAAAATTCAAATTCAAAATTTAATTTTCAAATTCAAAATTTAAATAACCTTTTAATTTCAATTTGTTTTTATTTTTGTTTTTAATTTTTATTTGCTACTATGAACTCTCACCCCTTTGGCTATGAGTCTGGTTACAATAATGTTGCAGGAAGAAGAAATTACAATGAGAACAGGCATCAAGGTTGGAACAATCAAAGATGGGAGGAGTCACAAGGATTTAATCAACCCTCATGGCAACAACCACCTCCAATGGACTATCAACAACCACCACCATATGCCTATGAACCCTTTCCTCAACATAACTTTGGACCACCACACTCACAAGCCCCTTTCCGCCATTCACCTCCATATAACCCCAACCCTCAACCACCATACCAACCACCTTATGAGCCATATGAACCATATATAGAACCACCCCAATTCCAACCCAATTACTCACAAGAACCACCACTTCAATATTCACCATCTCCATATCCATCAATCCAAGAGCACTATGATCCTATTTATGAAAGCTGAGTGTATCAAAAGACAAAGGATCGTCTCAAGGAAATAGTGGATCGATGTCAGGCAACCATTCGTCAATTGGGGCAAGCAATAATGAGTCAATTAGCTTCCCGACGTTCGGACACTCAAGGAACCCCCATGGCTTCATGTGGACAATCTAATGAAGAACGTAGTATGAAGGAGATACTAAAAACTCTAGTGAACAGTACGGAGCATGACTTTGTACTGGAACAAGTAGAGGAAGCCGAAATTATTGAAGAAGAAGAATTGGTTGAAGACTTAGGAGATGCAGAACCTCCATGGGAAAGTCCAGTTATAGAACCTCCTTCCAAGGCTGATGGTTTCAGTGGCTAAGAGAAGGGGGGTTGAATCTTAGCCACCTTTTTGGTTGCTAACACTTGCTGAATTCAGAGGAGACTTTTCTGTTTTGGCTCGTCCCTGGACACGAGACTTTTTCTTTTATCTCATCTCTAGTCACGAGACTTTTTGTTTTGTCTCGTCACTTTGCACGAGACATTTTTAGTTTTTGCTCTTGTGCAGTAGAAAACAGAAATGAAGTAGGAGAGAAGAAAGATTACACCCAGATATATCCTGGTTCAGCTGCTAAGTGCAGTGCAGCCTACATCCAGTCTCCATCACAACAATGATGGAATTTCACTATAATCAACTTGATTACAAACTGTAAAGTGCTAACCCAACTTACAAGGGGATTCCCACAGAATCATGAAACACAACATAGATGAACAAAGGAACTCTAAGATATCTATGGCTTTTTCTTTTAATTTTGAACTCTCTGCCTTTTTCCGCTCTATGGCTTTTTCATACAAACCTCACTGTTTGCCTTTTTCCATGAGACTCAAGACATGACAAAATTAAACAGAAAAATACAAAACTGAATACATTGAAGGAGAAGAGAAAACTGTTAGCTCAGGTAGCTCTGAGAACACTGTGCCTTTCACTCTCAAATTTTCTCCTTGCTTCAAACAGTGGTTGTTCACCCTTAATATAGAAGAGGGAAGCCTCCACTTATTGAAGCCAACAACCGAACCAACTTCTTCCTCCTTCAACTAACAGAACCGGTTCGGCCACATAGAGAGAGAAGAGATAACCATGCAAAACCCAACATGCAATTACCTCTAGTCCTTTCTTGATCATCACCCTTCATCAATCCGAGCTCTCCATCCTTGGCTTGCTCTCCAAGATGAATTTCTGGCCCTTGATGCTTCATGATGATGATGACTTCATCTGCTTCAATCTCTGCCTTAACCATCACTTCGCCACTCTAGCTACTCCCTGTGGTGGTTAAACAGAATCAAAGACAAGCCATGCTTCAAGAATCTCCCTTGCTGGCGGAATCTTTACCTTCCATTTTTGAGCATGAAGAACTCAAGATAACCTCACCAAATCTAACCACATTTGGCGTGTATCTTAGCCACAACTCATTTTTATTTTAGTATCTTTTCTTGCCATCATTAGCTTGATGGTCTTGATGCATGCAACTTCTTCTTTTTGATAGTTGATGAACATTGCTTCCATTGTTTCCTGGACAAGGACCGAAGAAGAAGCAAGAAAGAGATGGGAGAGAATGTGAAGTTAAAGTAAAAGCAATTAAATGAAAATGAAACATATTGATAGATTGCTTTTACTTCCCTTGCTTTGAGTAGCGTATAGCATTAATCATAATGATTCCCTATCAAATCAAATTCAAGTTCTCTCTCATGTTTCCAATGCTAGCTTATTAAGTTTTGAAATCCATTCTTAGCAAGCAATGGAATCCATTGGAAAGCATGAAGCCTATTTGCTTTCTTAGTTTCGGACCAGGCTTGGAAGCATTCATCACTAATAAGACTTGGGCTTGTAGTATTGAAATTAAAGCTGGCCCAATTAGTTAACATTTGCTTTCCTGATGAATTTTGTTTCAGATCAAGCATGAAAAAAAATTAACCATGGGCTTGGTTGTAACAACATTAAGCTTGGCCCATTTAATAATTCAGCCTCATGGTATGAGAGACATGTAGCAAGGCTGATTATTGGGCTTAAACCAAAAACTCATTTTTCGGCCCAACATAAAATCTGCACAACAAAATTATCAATTTAGCAAATATGAATTAAGATCAAATTAATAATTTTGTATTTAAATATTTTAATAATGTTTGTTCATCATCAAAATTAAATAAGAGTTTTCCAAACTCATCAATCTCCCCCTTGATGACAAACATTATTAAAATTGAAATGGAAAGAAATTTAAAGATTGAGTAAAGAATACTCCCTTTGATTTTGAATTTCTCCCCCTTTCTAAATGTCACATTGCTCCCCCTTGATGTGTGCTTATTTTACCAAGGGAAGCACTAACCTGTAACATTTAAATCAAGCTTAGAGAACAATGTTATTTAGCATATTTTATGATGCTAAATGCTTGATTTATGAGCAGTTTTAATTTATAATCAAAATTCATTTGATATCATAAGTTGATTTTCTGCTCAAGCAAAAAAATTATCCAAATATTTTCCAAACATTTCCTGTTAGTGTATCAGAGCAAAACAAAATGATGGAAAAAATATTTGAAGTACACATGATCAAAACAAGGCAGTTTTAATACATTACACAATTTAAAGGAACTGCCAAAAATAAGTTTTCAATTCAATAAGTTTATAAATGATGAGTCAACAGCCAAGCATTGAAGATAAATCAAACATCATTATAAACCAAATGCCAAATTAATATTAACTAATCATGATAAACCAAATGCTTCATGCAGTTTAAACAGCAGTGATCATAGTAAAACAAATGCTATAACATCATTCATTCTTTGAACACATGCATTCTTTGAATCAAGGGTGATCATAAATTTTCAATTTTGAAAACTTCATCCCCTGTTCTCATCCCCTGTTTTTCTAGCCCCTGTTTTTGTTCCAATTTCAATTTTTGGAACATAAATTTCCTCTCCCTTTTGTCATCATGGGGGTGCCTGCACAAAACATGATCAACATAGCAAAATATCCAAAGTCAAGTAGCAAAAGTATATCACAGTATTTTAGAGATTATCCTAGAGCAGTGAGTATCAAGTCATGCTCCTACAAAAAACAGATTGAGCCTAATGGAGCCAATATCAAACAGAGTAAAAACAGTCATTCAATCAGAAAAATTAATAGCTTCTTCCTCAGCGCCTCCTTCACTTTCATCTTCCAGATCATCCTTAAGAGATGCTAGCATCAGGCCGACCCTTTCTTTGCAATTTTTCCAAGCTTTCTCGCTCTCAGAGGCTTGCTTGCGAGTCTCTTTGTGAGTTTGAATCATCATATCTGCCATGTTTGAGAATTCACCCAAAATTTCTTTGATGGATTTGACTGTTTTGGAAGACTCTGGCCGAGTCTCATTGTCACTGTCTGAAGCCACAGATTTGCCCCCTTTGGTTCCTTTAGTCGCTCATCCTCCTCTAATGGAGGATACTTTGTTTTCCACTGCGTCATTCAACAAATCAACTTTAAAATATTCAAAAATTCTTGTTAAAAATATACCATAAGGCAGATTAGCCTTTTTGGTGCTTCTAACAGAATCCCACATATGCCTAATCATGATATAGCCAAAAGATATAGGAGTAGAGGTAACCAAAGCAAATAATATGAGACAGTCAAAAAATGTTACTCGGTTGTGTGAGCCGCTTTGGGGAGTCAAGATATGGGTGATGATTCGGTGAAGCAGAGAGTTGACTGGTCCTAGAGCTTTGTGGGTTGGAATCATTCCATGTAAGCCAGAAAGGTTCTCGCAAATGTGCTGAATAACTGCTTTGTATGAAACACCAACTTGTGTGTCCCATTTGTCTACCATATATGCTCGTGGTCCTTCATCCTTGAAGCCCAGGGCCGCTCCAATGGTCTCAGAATCAAGGGCTATTTGAACCCTTTTGACATAGGAATGAAGAGTGCCATCAATGAGTCACATATTGGCGTAGAACTCTCGGACAAGGCCAGGATAGACTGGTTTTTGAATGAGAAGAAGAGGCTTCCAGTTGAGGAGTTCAAACAGAGAAGAGATGTTGATGCCCTTATTAGTGAAAGTGTCGAGATTCACAAGGTAGGTTGTACATAGATGACGTTTTTCCATAACCTCATTGTGAAACTCAAAAGAAGTGCAAGAGTTGAATCTGCTAGGGTCAAAGTGGGAGTGAGTCTTGCCATACTTGTTTCTGAATTCCAGGGATTCCAAGTTTAGTGGTTCGGTGGTGTCATGAAGAGCAAAACCCTTCGACTTTTGAGCACTCTTCCCGGATGCATGGGGAGTTGATCTCTTTGGTGGTGATTGTGGAGGTGAAGGAATGGGAGAAGTATGAGACTCCTCTTCTTCCGTCACGGGAACACTTTTCTTCTTCCTTGAGGAAGTTTTTGTGGAAATGACTTTTCTTCTCATTGTGTCTGTGCGTTTTGATGGGGGTGAGGGTGATGAAGATGATGTAGAATGGATGTGAATGTGGGTGTGTGATTGTGGAGTAGACTGTTTTTGAGAGAATAGAAGCCTTTCACTTTTTCTTGGCGCGGTTTTCTTTTTCATGGTGATGGAGGAATGAAATATGAAAGGTTATGGAGATAACCGAATTGAGTGGAAGGGAGGTGTATGGTAAGTGATGCATTTAATGAGGGTTGGAGAGAGAATATGGAGTGAGTAATGGGCAGTTAATGACCATTATGGGTGGTTATTACCCAAAAAATGATTTCCCTTTTAACTTTTGAAATCTAAAACTGAAAAGTTGTTGCCTTAAATCAAGGGATTAGATGGAGAGAAGGATTTTGATTTGACAATAACCACTTCCAAAAAGATTTGATGACACAAGAAGAAGATTCTTATTTGTAGAGAGATAACTACCATAACTGTTAAGGTGGGGTCAAGGAATTTTGGTGGGGCCCATAAAATTTGAACTTCAGCGTTGCCTCCCCCTTGATCATAGCTCCTCCAACAAGCTTGCATTTTTATCTCGTCCAAATATGCAGATGCGGAAATGTATTCTGCTTCAGCGGTGGATAGAGCCACTGTGGCTTGTTTCTTGCTTGACCACATGTTGAGTGAGCTTCCAAGGAAGCAACACATTCTGGATGTGCTTCTTCTATCCACTCTATCTCCCGCATAATCTGCATCACAAAACCCTACTACACAAAATTCATCAGATTTAGGATACCACAAGCCATAATTACAAGTTCCTTTAATGTATCTAATGATGCGTTTAACAGCCGTAAGATGGGATTCTTTTGGGTGAGATTGAAATCTTGAGCATACATCCACACTTTGAACAATATCCGGTCTAGAGGAAGTAAGGTACATGAGTGATCCTATCATTCCCCTATACCTTGTTTCATCCACGTCTTGACCATCATCATCCTTTTCAAGTTTTGTGTTAGGATGCATTGGTATACTCATTGCTTTGGAATTTTCTAGGCCAAACTTTTTAATAAGTTCTTTTGCATATTTTCCTTGGTAAATAAAAGTACCACTAGGAGTTTGTTTAATTTGGAGGCCAAGAAAGAAGGTAAGCTCTCCCATTAAACTCATTTCAAACTCACTAGTCATGAGTTTTCCAAACTCTTCACACAAGGAAATGTTGGCCGAACCAAATACAATGTCATCAACATAAACTTGAACAAGGAGTATATCATCATTAGATGCTTTAATGAATAAAGTAGTGTCGGTGGTACCCCTTTGAAATTTATTTTCCAACAAGAAGGCACTAAGCCTTTCATACCAAGCTCTTAGAGCTTGTCTAAGACCATAAAGAGCCTTAGTTAATTTAAAAACATGATTTGAAAACTCTTTATGTTCAAAACCGGGGGGTTGTGCCACATACACTTCTCTATCAATAAAGCCATTAAGGAAAGCACATTTAACATCCATTTGAAACATTTTGAAACCTTTATGGGCGGCATAGGCAAGAAGCAACCGAATTGCTTCCATTCTAGCTACCGAAGCAAAAGACTCATCAAAATCTATACCCTCTTCTTGATCGTAACCTTGGGCCACTAATCTAGCCTTGTTACGAACAACTTGTCCATCCTCACCAAGTTTGTTTTTAAATACCCACTTAGTACTAGTTACCTTCTTACCATCCGGATGAGGTACTAATGTCCAAACCTCATTCTTGTCAAATTGAGCTAGCTCCTCTTGCATGGCCTTGACCCATGATGGATCTTCAAGAGCTTGTTTGACATTGTTGGGCTCCATTTGTGACAAGAAAGCAAAGTTGTTAGGTTCGGTTTGCCTTTTGGTGGAGGATCTTGTTGTTACACCATGAGAGGGATCACCAATGATGAAGTCATGAGGATAACCCCTCATAGACTTCCATTCTCTAGGCTTTCGGACAGGTGTAGAGCTTTGATTAACTTCTGGTGGTCTCGCTGTTTCAGTTGCTCGTGCCTGCTCAGGAGACAAAATGGAAATGTCTCCTCCAATCTGACGAGACAAAACTGGGCTGACAGATTCTTCATTTTGCACAGATTTAGGATTTTCTTTATTTGTTCCAGCCTCTTTACAATCTGAATCAATATCCTTCACAATACTGGGAATTAAGTTAGAATCACAAAAAGTAACATGTATGGATTCCTCTATTGTCCTATGCTCCTTGAGATAAATTCTATAGGCCTTGCTTGTGGTGGAATATCCAACAAACATTCCTTCATATGATTTTGGATCAAATTTTCCAAGGTTTTCCTTATTGTTAAGCACAAAGCATTTGCATCCAAAAACATGAAAATACTTAAGATTTGGAGGGGTTCCTTTCCATAGCTCATATGGTGTTTTCTTTAACCATTTTCTAATGATTGTTCTATTCAAAATATAACATGCTGTATTCACAGGTTCAGCCCATAAGAATTTAGGAATTTCACTCTCACATAACATAGCCCTAGTCATTTCTTGAAGGCTTCTATTCCTTCTTTCAACCACCCCATTTTGTTGGGGGTTCTAGGGCATGAAAAATTATGAGAAATCCCTAAGTCATCACAGAATTTTTCAAAATCTTAATTTTCAAATTCTCTTCCATGATTACTTCTCAAATGGGCAATTTTCAAATCCTTTTCATTTTGTATTTTCTTACAAAGGGTGGAAAAAGCATGAAAGGCATCATTCTTATGTGCAAGGAAAAGTACCCAACCAAATCTAAAGTAATCATCTACCACTACAAGACCATAGTGTTTACCTCCTAAACTTTGAGTTCTAGTAGGACCAAAAAGATCAATATGTAACATTTCTAATGGCCTTTTGGTTGAGATTCCGTCTTTTGATTTAAAAGAGGATTTTACTTGTTTGCCCAATTGGCAAGCATCACAAGTAAGATCCTTATCAAACTTGATGTTTGGAATTCCTCTAACCAAATTTCTTTTGACTAGCTTAGAAATTTGATACATGCTAGCATGTCCCAACTTTCTATGTCCTAAGCCATTGTAATAAAAAACAATTTTATAAACCTTGTCACCGATCATTTTTTCACCAAAAAAGCATTGAATGGGAAAGTGTCCATTCCGATTGCATAGTCTACAAAATCTTGGAGTTGCTGTTTTGTTAAAGTAGGTGGGATCTTGAAATCTTGTATCATTAGAAGATGAAGCAATATTTTCAAAATGTGATTTTTCAGATTTATAGAATCCCAACCCAGCTTTATCATAAAGAGGTTTTTGACTAGCCAAGATGTGATTCAGACTTTCGGAACTTTGGGTGAATTTGGCTAAGTCTTCCTTAAGTCTTTTAACCTCTTTAAGCAACTCTTCATTTTGCTTAAAGCAATCCACATATGCAAGAACAAAATGGTTACTTTCACAGCTTCTAACTTGGGCTCTTAACTGCTTATTCTCTTCAACAAGATCACAAGCAGTTTCGGCCTCTCTCACCTTTTCTTTTAGAAAACTGTTTTCAGCCTTAAGAATGGTGTTTTGTTGTTCAAATTCTTGATTTTCCAGCAAAAAACATCTTATTTTTTCAGAGAGGTGGTCTATCATAAGATGAAGATCTTCAGTGTTAGGGTTATGAAAGACTACCTGATCTATGTGGTCTGCCATGAGACATGTTTGTGACTTGGTCTCGGTTTCTTCATCATCATCATCAGAGTCATTCTCCAAGTCTTCCCATGTGGCCATCAGTCCTTTCTTCTTTCCTCTTTTCGGCTTTTCTTCCTTCTTCAGCTTGGGACAATCAGATTTGAAATGCCCCATTTCCTTGCAATTGTAGCAAGTTACTTTGCTAAGGTCTTTCTTCACTCTCCTTGTGCTGCTGCCTTTGCCTTTGAGCTTAGCCATTTTCCTGAATTTTTTTGCAAATAACACAAACTTATTTTCAGAAGAGTTATTACTGGATTCATCATCCAGAGGGTTAGTCACAGAAGAAAATGCAATTCCTTTCTTTTTTGTATCCTTTTTCAAATAGGTATTTTCAAAAGCAAGAAGATTTCCTCTCAAATTATCAAGTGTCATGGAGTCTAAGCTACTACTTTCAGAAATAATTAAGGCTTTTGTTTCCCACTCTTTTGTGAGACATCTCAACACTATTCTCACTAGCACAGATTCAGAATGTGTGATTCCCAGAGCATCTAAGCCAACAATGATGGAATTGAACCGTTCGAACAGTTCATCAATGGACTCTCCTTCCTTCATTGCAAATATTTCATACTCTCTATTTAGCATATCTGTCCGAGTCTTCTTGACAATGGTGGTTCCTTCATGGGTGATTTGCAATTTGTCCCAGATTTCCTTTGCCGTTGTGCATCTTGATACCCGTCGGTACTCCTCGAAGCTTATAGCACAGTTGAGCAGATTTATTGCCTTGGCATTTAACTCTACCTTCTTCCTATCTTCTTCTGTCCATCTTGCTTCAGGTTTGAGAGAAACAACTCCTTCGGCACTTGTAACTGTTGAATATTGTGGTCCTTCCAAGATGATTTTCCATAGTCTGTAATCCACTGCTTGTACAAATATCTTCATCCTCTCCTTCCAATAGGTATAATTTTTCCCATTGAAAAGAGGGGGTCTGTTGCTTGATTGACCTTCAGTTAGATTATAGGACACCACATTTGCGCCACTGTTTTCTGCCATGAGGATCTTTACTCCAAGATGCAAAGCTTGATCTCTTTGAGACCAAGCTCTGATACCAATTGATGGTTTCAGTGGCTAAGAGAAGGGGGGGTTAAATCTTAGCCACCTTTTTGGTTGCTAACACTTGCTGAATTCAGAGGAGACTTTTCTGTTTTGGCTCGTCCCTGGACACGAGACTTTTTCTTTTATCTCGTCCCTAGTCACGAGACTTTTTGTTTTGTCTCGTCACTTTGCACGAGACATTTTTAGTTTTTGCTCCTGTGCAGTAGAAAACAGAAATGAAGTAGGAGAGAAGAAAGATTACACCTAGATATATCCTGGTTTAGCTGCTAAGTGCAGTGCAGCCTACATCCAGTCTCTATGACAACAATGATGGAATTTCACTATAATCAACTTGATTACAAACTGTAAAGTGCTAACCCAACTTACAAGGGGATTCCCACAGAATCATGAAACACAACATAGATGAACAAAGGAACTCTAAGACATCTATGGCTTTTTCTTTTAATTTTGTACTCTCTGCCTTTTTTCGCTCTATGGCTTTTTCATACAAACCTCACTGTTTGCCTTTTTCCATGAGACTCAAGACATGACAAAATTAAACAGAAAAATACAAAACTAAATACATTGAAGGAGAAGAGAAAACTGTTAGCTCAGGTAGCTCTGAGAACACTGTGCCTTTCACTCTCAAATTTTCTCCTTGCTTCAAACAGTGGTTGTTCACCCTTAATATAGAAGAGGGAAGCCTCCACTTATTGAAGCCAACAACCGAACCAACTTCTTCCTCCTTCAACTAACAGAACCGGTTCGGCCACATAGAGAGAGAAGAGATAACCATGCAAAACCCAACATGCAATTACCTCTAGTCCTTTCTTGATCATCACCCTTCATCAATCCGAGCTCTCCATCCTTGGCTTGCTCTCCAAGATGGATTTCTGGCCCTTGATGCTTCATGATGATGATGACTTCATCTGCTTCAATCTCTGCCTTAACTATCACTTCGCCACTCTAGCTACTCCCTGTGGTGGTTAAACAGAATCAAAGACAAGCCATGCTTCAAGAATCTCCCTTGCTGGCCGAATCTTTACCTTCCATTTTTGAGCATGAAGAACTCAAGATAACCTCACCAAATCTAACCACATTTGGCGTGTATCTTAGCCACAGCTCATTTTTATTTTAGTATGTTTTCTTGCCATCATTAGCTTGATGGTCTTGATGCATGCAACTTCTTCTTTTTGATAGTTGATGAACATTGCTTCCATTGTTTCCTGGACAAGGACCGAAGAAGAAGCAAGAAAGAGATGAGAGAGAATGTGAAGTTAAAGTAAAAGAAATTAAATGAAAATGAAACATATTGATAGATTGCTTTTACTTCCCTTGCTTTGAGTAGCGTATAGCATTAATCATAATGATTCCCTATCAAATCAAATTCAAGTTCTCTCTCATTTTTCCAATGCTAGCTTATTAAGTTTTGAAATCCATTCTTAGCAAGCAATGGAATCCGTTGGAAAGCATGAAGCCTATTTGCTTTCTTAGTTTCGGACCAGGCTTGGAAGCATTCATCACTAATAAGACTTGGGCTTGTAGTATTGAAATTAAAGCTGGCCCAATTAGTTAACATTCGCTTTCCTGATGAATTTTGTTTCGGATCAAGCATGAAAAAAATTAACCATGGGCTTGGTTGTAACAACATTAAGCTTGGCCCATTTAATAATTCAGCCTCATGGTATGAGAGACATGTAGCAAGGCTGATTATTGGGCTTAAACTAGAAACTCATTTTTCGGCCCAACATAAAATTTGCACAACAAAATTATCAATTTAGCAAATATGAATTAAGATCAAATTAATAATTTTATATTTAAATATTTCAATAATGTTTGTTCATCATCAAAATTAAATAAGAGTTTTCCAAACTCATCAAAGGCAATTGAAATTGATGTTGAGGAGGGTGTACAACCTCCAAGGCATATCATAGTTGAAGACTTGGAAGAGGTTGATCAAGTGATGGAGATTCAAGAAGAAGAAGCACAACTTCCCATGCCCTTAGAAAGCAATGAAGAGGAGATTGAATTGGAAGAGAGCTGCCAAGAGGAAGAGGTTGAAATTGAAGAAGCTTGCAAAGAGGTGGTAGTTATCAGAAAAGAGCACAAAGGAGTGGAGCTTGCAATTCCATTAAAGATGCCTCCCCCTAAGTTGCCATCATCCTTCACAACATTCAAGTGGGTAAAATTCATATCCCTTAGCTTTCTAATTCCACTTGAATATGGGCTACTGGAGACGGATGGTCAACTTAGAGCTCTTTGTGGCATAAAGAGTAAGAGGAAGATGGCCAGTAGTAAGAATTGTCCTGCAAGGTTCATCATGGTTGGAAGCTTTAAGTTCAAACGCAAAGGTTGGTATAAAGCTCAACTGAATGGGTCTAGGAAGCTGTTTGGTCGCTGCAGTGAGAATTCAGATCACCTTTCACCCGGCTGGAAAAGTGCAGATCGAGACAAAAACGGTGTAAAAGTAAAGTTTGGGATCCTGGAATCTGTTCCGGCATTTGTCACCCCGGGAGCCTAAGAATCTGTTTGAAGCTTCTTAAGGGCTTTACATGCTTAGTTTGGGACCCTGGAGGCTACTGGAAATACAAATATTGGTGGGAATTCCTAGATCAGTACAAGCACAAGCCACCATAGCAGGAATCTCATCAAATGTCCAACTTAAGGACTATAACTAAAAGTGCTAGGTGGGAGACAACCCACCATGGTATGATCGTTCCTTTTTCATTTTTTTAGTTTTATTTGTTTTCGAGTTTTATTTTATTTTATTATATTGAACCTGGAGCTTTGCATCACATTCATATTAACACTGCATTCTGCATTTTTTCAGATTATGAAAAAAAAGCACGCACGTGACGCGGCAGCGTCGCTGACGCGTCCGCGTCACCAGTTCGTTAGGAGGAAAAGAAATTGAACAGAGAGTTACGCAGGAGCAGGGCTGGAGGCGTGCCAAGGGCACAAATCGTCCCACGCGTCCGCGTCCCCCACGCAACCGCGTGGCCCTGAATTTCGACGTAACATGGTGTATGGCCGAAAGTTGAGCTAGAATTGGGCTGGACTCGTGTTGGAAGCCCAAGCCCTACCACGCGACCGCGTGCCCCACGCGGCCGCGTCATTTTAAGAAAAAGGCCACCCACGCGATCGCGTCGACCACGCGACCGCGTCACCTTGGATTTTGGCAATACTAAGTTTTGAACAGAGAGTTGTGTGACCGCGAGGCTGCACTCGCGCCACTAGCACAAATCGAGTCACGCGATCGCGTGCCCCACGCGTCCGCGTCACCTGACCTTATTGCACACCACGCGATCGCGTCACTCACGCGACCGCGTCACCAGCGTCGCACAACCTATCCAGATTAGTGCCAACTATCTTATCTTTTCTTTTCTAATCCTTATTTCTTCTATCTTTCCTTCTTTCTTCTTTCTTTCTCTTCTTCTTCCCCTCTACTCTTCTATCCCTTTAATTTAATGCATTTATTTGTTCTTTCCTTTTTCTTTTTTAATTCTTTTTCATGCATTTTTATGTTGGTGTTGGAGTTTTATTTGGATAAGTGCCTTAATTTATTTGAGCATATGGCTATTCTGAGGAAAGATTGGACAATTGACATTTACTTATGGCTCTCATATACATTTGGATTACATTATTTTCATCCCTATTTTTAACTTGCACACCCAATGTATTTGAGATTATCATTCACAATTGTCATCATTACACATGCTCTTTAATTTGGCACATTTATGCTTGAGCTATGCTTCTCATGCCTATTATTTGCATGTTTTTATCCTCTTGCATCTAATTATTTTGAATTGCCCCTTTTGATCTTTATTATTGTCTTTCCTACATGTTGTAGCTACCATGTAGTTGGGCTATCATCTTTCCTTTGGCATTCCTTATCACTTGGAATTTCCTCCCTTCCAGTCTTAGTTTTCTATATTTCACACTCTTCCTTTTTCTTCCTCCTTAGGCATGGGTACCAAGAAAGAAAAAGAGAAGGTCACTGACAAGACACCAGCAAGGAAAGGAACCAAGAGATCTCCAACCAAGACACCTCCATCTACAAGCGTCAGTTGGAGCAACCCGTCCACCTGCACATCTCAGCATGCACCGAGGACGGTGCAATCTTTAAGTGTGGGGAGGTCGATACCGATCTCCGTGGGTTAGTACATTCCTGTCTCAACACCAATGTTTTAATTTTTTTTCGTTAAATTAGTTGTTGCATTTGCATATTTATTTAATTTTATGCATTTAGTTACTGCTTGGTTAAAATAATAAGTTTCTTCTTAAGATCCTATTTTTGAAAAATTTTCACTAATTTAAAAACCAAAATTTTTGTGTTAAATTTGTTTGAAGTTGTATTTGGAACATGGCTTTTCGAGCTAAAAAATGCACAACCTGTGAGATTTGAGCTTATGGTTACATTATTTAACCATAAATATTTTATTCTTGTGTGTTTCCTTCTCTATGATTGTAATCTGTATTTTGTTCCAGTCTATATGTCCTTTGTTTAGTATATTTACATGCTTGCATATGATTGAGGCCATATTTGATTATTAACTCACTTACTCCAAATAAGCCTACCTTTTACATCACATTTGTTAACCCCTTGA